>NC_090762.1:15238170-15285670 GCF_036898095.1 Palaemon carinicauda | reverse complement strand
CATTCATAAACTTTACTTGGTCCAAATTTGAACTTTTTCTTTTCTATTCTTTTAACATTAACTTGTCCTTTTCCAAATTGATTTTTCTTCAGATATTCTTCTATCCATTTAATTCCTGCCACATTTTTGGGTGCACCATTGTCAATAATCATCTCAGTTTCATTGATTTCATCCGTGAAGTAAATTTCAGGCATTTCTACTTCTCCTCTCTCATCTTCAACACTCACAAATCTGATGTTACTTAATCTATTCAGACAACATTCATTTCTACACCTTTTCTCTCTCAATTCTGATCTGAGCCTCCTGCCGCCCTCCATCGGACGATCTTGCCGATTCCTTTCAAGTTCTTCACGATCCTCACTTCTCCTTTCCGAAGGTTCTCTTCGTTTAAAGGAGTCTATTCTGTTTCGGTTTCTATCTCCTGATCGAGAGTAATATCTTCTAATCTGATATCTGCTTCCTGACTCTCTCCTGTTTTGGCTTCTATCTCGCGAATGGGAGTATGGTCTCCTATTTCTTTGCTCATTTGATCTCGATGTAGATCTTTGTCTATTTGTATAAAACACGTCCAATTCCTTTTCGGGTCTTTGGTTTTCTATCTTTAGTTCCTTGAACTCCTTTTTACATATTTCTATTGTCACTTTATCTTCTACATTTTTTAGTTGTTTCATAATTGATTTTTTTTTCTGTTGTTTCTAATTTAGACTTATCTAAAAACAAAACTGTAGTCCATAACTTCCATTTTGATCCAAAGTTTGCTCTATCCATTTTCACTAAAAGATTCTCAAATCTATTCAGATACTCTTCACCTGTTTCTTTGTCTTTCTGTTCAAATTTTTGTATTTCAGAAACCAATTCAGACATTTTTTCCAAGGTTGTTTTTTCAAATTTACCTTTTAGCAAGTTTATCACGTCTTCAATGATAGTTACACTGTTAGTGTTTACTTTTTCTATAACCTCTCTTGACACAAATAACGATAATCCTCTAATCTCTTTGTTTGTTTTTAAACTATCCATCAATTCGAAAAATTTTTGAATTGGAGGAATGGTTGTCTGTGAATCCCATAGCCTTAGTTGATGGCAATAACTTTCAAAATCCTGGCCATTAGTCCAGATTGGAGCTTTCCGATTTTTAACTAAATTAACATGGTTATTTCCACTTCCAACTTGGTTTATCTCAAAATTGTTTTCAATGATTTTCAATAATTTGCCTAGTCTTTCATCCATATCACTCTTTTCATACATTGTCCTGTTTGTTTCTTTACCGAAATCCCACTTTTTGTGAAAGTTTTTTCTGGTGCGAAATATTGGTTGCTCTGTTTTTAAATAGTTTATTGCACTGTCCACAAATTCTGGCCTCATACCTTTGATCTAACTGGTTTTTTGCTGCCTCAAAAAGTTCATTTGTTTCTAGCCACCGTTTTACCTGTTCCACTTCACCTAAATTCAAATCATTATTTTCACACTTGCTCTCATCTCCATTTTCTTTATGTCCCAATACCGGGCCTTTACACTTATGACAAAATTTGAAAATAAAATTTCAAGCATTGTCTATGGTTCCAAAGTTAGCCAGTCGGGTCAACTGGTTCATAAGCTCACTTTCATCTTCAATGTATCCTGGTAAGGAAACTGCAGAGTATTCTGAAGACGCCATTATGACTGTTTCACTTTATTGTAGATAACATCAGGGTTCAAGGTTTCTTCCAGAAGATCCCCAAGCACTCACAAACACTCTCAACAGCAAAAGAATTAAGCTGTTGTGAAGAATCGTAATTACCATTCTTCGGCTCACACAACTTCAGGCTCAGGTCGTCTGCCTCACCATGTATCAACAGTTCAGCATGTTTTCTTCATCTATCCATGATATCTGCTCCCCGAAGCACTCTGGTCGACAGAACCAATACGTCCTTTCCAGTTCATAAGCCGAAATCCATTGGTTTTCCTTCTCACAGACGGCTTCACATTTGCAGCAACTTACTGAACTTCTGGATTACTCCCCCTCCCCGATGTTCGGGAACTTTAGCTGCTCATCATTTTCTTTTATATTTCTTAGTAAAATTTAATCTCCAAGACAATCGCTGCAGTCCCTCGAACCACGCTCTGCCGTTGTCTTGGAAACCAATAAAGAATGTAGCGAAGAAGAGATTGTAATGTTTGCCAAGAAATTGGAAAGCAATAAAGAGATATCAGAGTATAAAAGAGTAAAAAGGGTACATCTGGTATCTGGCCATAAGGGAGAGACTCAACTCCTCCATTTGTTCACATTGGCAGGAGTAGTATCCAACCGAACCAAAAAGGTTATTAAGAAAGTTGTTAGTGTATGTATACCCTGCCAAAAGTATAAAAAATCATTAGGTATACCAAAAGTTGCCATTCCAACAGTGACGGAATTTAATCAAAAGGTCACAGTTGACCTAAAGCAAGTAAAGGAGAATAACATTCTGTGGATGGTAGACGCCTTCACAAAATTAATAAGTGGAGTTGTGCTAAAAAACAAAGAAGCAGTCACTGTTTTGCATGCCATCTCCCAGAACTGGTGCGAGAAATACGGATATCCTACTGAGGGATTTTGGGCTGACAATGGATCAGAATTTCAAAATAAGGAAATGGAAAGTTTGGCTTCTGCAATGGGAATTACGATAAGGTTTGGCCCAACATATTCCCCTTGGAGTAATGGTTTGAACGAACGAAATCATTACAGCGCTGATCTAACTGTGAAGAAAGTGATGGAAGAGAATGATAGAATTACATTAGATGAAGCAGTTTCTAAAGCGGCCTGGTGTCATAATACTAATATAACAGTGAAAGAATATGCCCCATTACAGTTACTCACTGGGAGAGCTGTAGTAGTTCCTGGTAAAACAAGTGGAAATGTAGCCACCGAATCTTTAATCTCGGAGTCAGAAGCAGTCAGAAGACATATTGAAAATCAAAAAGAAGTGAATAAGAAGTATAGAGAAATTGAGTATGGTGAAAAGTTGAAAATTGTCTTAAACGCAAGAAATGCGTCTTTTAATGGTTATCTATTTACACCTGGGGAGAAAGTATTTTACCAGCACAAAGGTGGAAAACAATGGTTTGGTCCCGCTACGGTGGAAAAGATGGAAGGGAGAAGTGTATGGATTTTAGCAAATGGAGATATGAAAAAGGTAGCTTCTTGTCATTTGCAACCTTACGGAACGTTAAGGACTTCAGCTCATGAGAAAAAAGATGAGATTGGGTCGAAGGATGAGGCAGCTCTTACTGACCAGTCCGAGAGTGAGGAAATTAATTTAGAAAAGAGAGAAGAAGCGACAGTTGTTAGTAAACATGATTTGGCAGAAGAGAATTATGACAAAATGACCGTGAAAGATCATCTTCCATCTGAAAAAAGGCCGAAGAAAAGTAAAATTATAATTATGACCTTTAAGAATGGCGAGGAACACAAAGGAAAGGTGACTGAAGTGAACAAACCTAACTCAAAGCGCAAATTCGTGTGCCTCATAAAACTAGAGGGAGGTAAAACAATTGAAGTTGACTTCGAAAATGAAATAAGGGACTGGAAATATCTTATAAATGAAAGAGAAGAAGAAACCGAAGTACAAGAGACCAAGGAAAATTTCGAACTAGATAACATTGGTACTTACTGGATGAAAATGTCAAATGACGAGTGTTTGGTAGAGGAAATAACCACATATGTGGTAGAAGTTCCAAAAAGTCGTCATCATGAACCTGAAGTTATAAACGCTAAAGAAAAAGAACTTGAAAATTTGGAGTATTATGAAGCATTTGAAGAAGTATATGATACAGGACAGGAGAAAATTGGTTCAAGGTGGGTTATAACTGAAAAAGAGAGACAAGATGGGCAGAAGACCAAAATAAAAGCAAGGTTAGTTGCTAGAGGATTCCAGGAAACTGAGAAACCAAAATCAGATTCCCCAACCGCCTTGAGAGAGTCTTTCAAGAATTTCATCGCAGTATCGGCTAATGAAGGATTTGAACTGGAGAGCGTCGACATTTCCGCAGCTTTCTTACAGGCCGAAAAACTGGATCGTGATGTGTTTGTTGAACCCCCCAAAGATGTAAAACAGGAAGGAACCATTTGGAAACTGAAAAAGCCAATCTATGGTCTTGAAGATGCAGGTAGGAAATTTTGGCTTAAAGTTGACAAGATTTTTAAAGGAAGAGGAATGAAAACACTGCATGGAGATAACGCCTTCTACTACCTCCATGACGGCAGATCATTACTTGGTATGATTTTATGTCATGTTGATGATTTTTCGATTTCAGGAAAAAGAGAATTTGTGGATATGATCAAGGATCTTTTAATGAAAAATTTCACGATTTCAAAGGTGGAGTCATCTGAATTCAGATTTACAGGGATTGATATAGTTAAAACAAGAGAAGGAATAGAAGTAAGCATGAAGGATTATGCCCAATCCATTGAGGAAATCAAAGAAATAAGGAAAATTGGAAATGACGAACCTCTGACAAAAACCGAATATAAAGTTTTCCGGAAGTATGCAGGAAAAATCCAGTGGTTGGCGGAAAATGTCCGACCCGACTTGGCTATTGTAGGATTGAACATGTCTATGAAAAATAAAGATGCTACGATCGGTGATCTAAAGAGAGTAAACAAGATAGTGAAGAAAATTAAATCAAAAGAAAGCAAAATAAAGTTCGGTAAAATAGGGAAGAAAGAAGACGTGAAAATTTATGGCCTCGGCGATGCGAGTTACAGATGTGACTCAAAGTCAATTGGGGGTAACTTGATTTTAATGGGAAACAAGAAAACTGATATAGTAGCTCCTATATATTGGAAAACAAAAACCATCAAACAAGTGTGCCATTCTGCAAAAGACGCCGAAACGAGGAACTTAACTAAATTAGTAGATGACGGTGTTTATTTAGCAAAAAGTGTTGAACTTATGTTTGGAGAAAAAGGAGGAAAAATCCCAGTAAAACTGTTCACAGACAGCAGACCAACGCTGGAGAGTATAGCATCATCAAAACAAGTAGAAAGAAAATTGTTAAGAAACGCAGTGGCAGACTTGAAGGAGAAACTAATTCATAAAGAAGTAGAATCATATAGTTGGCTGAATACTAAAGACATGATAGCAGACATATTAACAAAGGAAAATAAAGAGAGTGATGACTTGGTGGAAGTCTTAGTTAAGGGAAGACTTAGAGTGGCTGTGAATGAAGATAATCTTGTTCATTTTAAAAACGATGAGTTCAGGTTAGAAAATGTTAGAATTAAAGACAAGGGAAACAGGTTTTAAATATGTGTAATTTCTTTTGCAATTCTTAGATATTTATGCAATGGAATGTTGTACGTGATGTAGACTGTTATTGTTCCTTTATTATGAAATGCTATTGTTTGTATTCATATTACAATGTACGTTTAGTTTGAGCTTGAGAACAATTTTATATTTGTTACAATATTTTATCCATTTTATTATAATTAGTAACTTCTGTATACAGTAGATCTGTTTGTTTAACGAAGTAAAACAAAAAAGGAGGCCGGGGGAATAACAGATAACAATCCTTATTGCCTGTTCCCTCCTAACCTTGTTGTCTTGTAATGATAATCATTAATGCTTGTTCCCTTGTAACCTTGGTGTCTCTGAGACTTGAGCTTTGGTATTGCTCCCGTGTATGTTTTAATTAATAAAGTTCCTGTGTGAAGAACTGACGTCTCTCTCTACCCCCTTGGATATTATATGGTAGCAGAGCGTGGTTACCTTTAGTGGTTATCAAATCTATCTCTAGGTTCGGAACCAAGCTTCTGATAACTAGTTTTTCCTTTCCTTTCTCGTAATCCTGAGAGGCACTCCATTTCTGGAGTTGTTCTTTAGAACACAAAAAAGGGATATTAGCTTCAATAGCATAAATTTGCACTCGTAGTCTACTGAACTCTGTTCCATTTTTCTTTCCTTTAATTATCAGTGGAACTTCAAACATTTTGTGACATTCATAAACTTTACTGGGTCCAAATTTGAACTTTTTCTTTTCTATTCTTTTAACATTAACTTGTCCTTTTCCAAATTGATTTTTCTTCAGATATTCTTCTATCCATTTAATTCCTGCCACATTTTTGGGTGCACCATTGTCAATAATCATCTCAGTTTCATTGATTTCATCCGTGAAGTAAATTTCAGGCATTTCTACTTCTCCTCTCTCATCTTCAACACTCACAAATCTGATGTTACTTAATCTATTCAGACAGCATTCATTTCTACACCTTTACTCTCTCAATTCTGATCTGAGCCTCCTGCCGCCCTCCATCGGACGATCTTGCCGATTCCTTTCAAGTTCTTCACGATCCTCACTTCTCCTTTCCGAAGGTTCTCTTCGTTTAAAGGAGTCTATTCTGTTTCGGTTTCTATCTCCTGATCGAGAGTAATATCTTCTACTCTGATATCTGCTTCCTGACTCTCTCCTGTTTTGGCTTCTATCTCGCGAATGGGAGTATGGTCTCCTATTTCTTTGCTCATTTGATCTCGATGTAGATCTTTGTCTATTTGTATAAAACAAGTCCAATTCCTTTTCGGGTCTTTGGTTTTCTATCTTTAGTTCCTTGAACTCCTTTTTACATATTTCTTTTGTCACTTTATCTTCTACATTTTTTAGTTGTTTCATAATTGAAATTTGTTCTGTTGTTTCTAATTTAGACTTATCTAAAAACAAAACTGTAGTCCATAACTTCCATTTTGATCCAAAGTTTGCTCTATCCATTTTCACTAAAAGATTCTCAAATCTATTCAGATACTCTTCACCTGTTTCTTTGTCTTTCTGTTCAAATTTTTGTATTTCAGAAACCAATTCAGACATTTTTTCCAAGGTTGTTTTTTCAAATTTACCTTTTAGCAAGTTTATCACGTCTTCAATCATAGTTACACTGTTAGTGTTTACTTTTTCTATAACCTCTCTTGACACAAATAACGATAATCTTCTAATCTCTTTGTTTGTTTTTAAACTATCCATCAATTCGAAAAATTTTTGAATTGGAGGAATGGTTGTCTGTGAATCCCATAGCCTTAGTTGATGGCAATAACTTTCAAAATCCTGGCCATTAGTCCAGATTGGAGCTTTCCGATTTTTAACTAAATTAACATGGTTATTTCCACTTCCAACTTGGTTTATCTCAAAATTGTTTTCAATGATTTTCAATAATTTGCCTAGTCTTTCATCCATATCACTCTTTTTATACATTGTCCTGTTTGTTTCTTTACCGAAATCCCACTTTTTGTGAAAGTTTTTTCTGGTGCGAAATATTGGTTGCTCTGTTTTTAAATAGTTTATTGCACTGTCCACAAATTCTGGCCTCATACCTTTGATCTAACTGGTTTTTTGCTGCCTCAAGAAGTTCATTTGTTTCTAGCCACCGTTTTACCTGTTCCACTTCACCTAAATTCAAATCATTATTTTCACACTTGCTCTCATCTCCATTTTCTTTATGTCCCAATACCGGGCCTTTACACTTATGACAAAATTTGAAAATAAAATTTCAAGCATTGTCTATGGTTCCAAAGTTAGCCAGTCGGGTCAACTGGTTCATAAGCTCACTTTCATCTTCAATGTATCCTGGTAAGGAAACTGCAGAGTATTCTGAAGACGCCATTATGACTGTTTCACTTTATTGTAGATAACATCAGGGTTCAAGGTTTCTTCCAGAAGATCCCCAAGCACTCACAAACACTCTCAACAGCAAAAGAATTAAGCTGTTGTGAAGAATCGTAATTACCATTCTTCGGCTCACACAACTTCAGGCTCAGGTCGTCTGCCTCACCATGTATCAACAGTTCAGCATGTTTTCTTCATCTATCCATGATATCTGCTCCCCGAAGCACTCTGGTCGACAGAACCAATACGTCCTTTCCAGTTCATAAGCCGAAATCCATTGGTTTTCCTTCTCACAGACGGCTTCACATTTGCAGCAACTTACTGAACTTCTGGATTACTCCCCCTCCCCGATGTTCGGGAACTTTAGCTGCTCATCATTTTCTTTTATATTTCTTAGTAAAATTTAATCTCCAAGACAATCGCTGCAGTCCCTCGAACCACGCTCTGCCGTTGTCTTGGAAACCAATAAAGAATGTAGCGAAGAAGAGATTGTAATGTTTGCCAAGAAATTGGAAAGCAATAAAGAGATATCAGAGTATAAAAGAGTAAAAAGGGTACATCTGGTATCTGGCCATAACGGAGAGACTCAACTCTTCCATTTGTTCACATTGGCAGGAGTAGTATCCAACCGAACTAAAAAGGTTATTAAGAAAGTTGTTAATGAATGTATACCCTGCCAAAAGTATAAAAAATCATTAGGTATACCAAAAGTTGCCATCCCAACAGTGACGGAATTTAATCAAAAGGTCACAGTTGACCTAAAGCAAGTAAAGGAGAATAACATTCTGTGGATGGTAGACGCCTTCACAAAATTAATAAGTGGAGTTGTGCTAAAAAACAAAGAAGCAGTCACTGTTTTGCATGCCATCTCCCAGAACTGGTGCGAGAAATACGGATATCCTACTGAGGGATTTTGGGCTGACAATGGATCAGAATTTCAAAATAAGGAAATGGAAAGTTTGGCTTCTGCAATGGGAATTACGATAAGGTTTGGCCCAACATATTCCCCTTGGAGTAATGGTTTGAACGAACGAAATCATTACAGCGCTGATCTAACTGTGAAGAAAGTGATGGAAGAGAATGATAGAATTACATTAGATGAAGCAGTTTCTAAAGCGGCCTGGTGTCATAATACTAATATAACAGTGAAAGAATATGCCCCATTACAGTTACTCACTGGGAGAGCTGTAGTAGTTCCTGGTAAAACAAGTGGAAATGTAGCCACCGAATCTTTAATCTCGGAGTCAGAAGCAGTCAGAAGACATATTGAAAATCAAAAAGAAGTGAATAAGAAGTATAGAGAAATTGAGTATGGTGAAAAGTTGAAAATTGCCTTAAACGCAAGAAATGCGTCTTTTAATGGTTATCTATTTACACCTGGGGAGAAAGTATTTTACCAGCACAAAGGTGGAAAACAATGGTTTGGTCCCGCTACGGTGGAAAAGATGGAAGGGAGAAGTGTATGGATTTTAGCAAATGGAGATATGAAAAAGGTAGCTTCTTGTCATTTGCAACCTTACGGAACGTTAAGGACTTCAGCTCATGAGAAAAAAGATGAGATTGGGTCGAAGGATGAGGCAGCTCTTACTGACCAGTCCGAGAGTGAGGAAATTAATTTAGAAAAGAGAGAAGAAGCGACAGTTGTTAGTAAACATGATTTGGCAGAAGAGAATTATGACAAAATGACCGTGAAAGATCATCTTCCATCTGAAAAAAGGCCGAAGAAAAGTAAAATTATAATTATGACCTTTAAGAATGGCGAGGAACACAAAGGAAAGGTGACTGAAGTGAACAAACCTAACTCAAAGCGCAAATCGTGTGCCTCATAAAACTAGAGGGAGGTAAAACAATTGAAGTTGACTTCGAAAATGAAATAAGGGACTGGAAATATCTTATAAATGAAAAAGAAGAAGAAACCGAAGTACAAGAGACCAAGGAAAATTTCGAACTAGATAACATTGGTACTTACTGGATGAAAATGTCAAATGACGAGTGTTTGGTAGAGGAAATAACCACATATGTGGTAGAAGTTCCAAAAAGTCGTCATCATGAACCTGAAGTTATAAACGCTAAAGAAAAAGAACTTGAAAATTTGGAGTATTATGAAGCATTTGAAGAAGTATATGATACAGGACAGGAGAAAATTGGTTCAAGGTGGGTTATAACTGAAAAAGAGAGACAAGATGGGCAGAAGACCAAAATAAAAGCAAGGTTAGTTGCTAGAGGATTCCAGGAAACTGAGAAACCAAAATCAGATTCCCCAACCGCCTTGAGAGAGTCTTTCAAGAATTTCATCGCAGTATCGGCTAATGAAGGATTTGAACTGGAGAGCGTCGACATTTCCGCAGCTTTCTTACAGGCCGAAAAACTGGAGCGTGATGTGTTTGTTGAACCACCCAAAGATGTAAAACAGGAAGGAACCATTTGGAAACTGAAAAAGCCAATCTATGGTCTTGAAGATGCAGGTAGGAAATTTTGGCTTAAAGTTGACAAGATTTTTAAAGGAAGAGGAATGAAAACACTGCATGGAGATAACGCCTTCTACTACCTCCATGACGGCAGATCATTACTTGGTATGATTTTATGTCATGTTGATGATTTTTCGATTTCAGGAAAAAGAGAATTTGTGGATATGATCAAGGATCTTTTAATGAAAAATTTCACGATTTCAAAGGTGGAGTCATCTGAATTCAGATTTACAGGGATTGATATAGTTAAAACAAGAGAAGGAATAGAAGTAAGCATGAAGGATTATGCCCAATCCATTGAGGAAATCAAAGAAATAAGGAAAATTGGAAATGACGAACCTCTGACAAAAACCGAATATAAAGTTTTCCGGAAGTATGCAGGAAAAATCCAGTGGTTGGCGGAAAATGTCCGACCCGACTTGGCTATTGTTGGATTGAACATGTCTATGAAAAATAAAGATGCTACGATCGGTGATCTAAAGAGAGTAAACAAGATAGTGAAGAAAATTAAATCAAAAGAAAGCAAAATAAAGTTCGGTAAAATAGGGAAGAAAGAAGACGTGAAAATTTATGGCCTCGGCGATGCGAGTTACAGATGTGACTCAAAGTCAATTGGGGGTAACTTGATTTTAATGGGAAACAAGAAAACTGATATAGTAGCTCCTATATATTGGAAAACAAAAACCATCAAACAAGTGTGCCATTCTGCCAAAGACGCCGAAACGAGGAACTTAACTAAATTAGTAGATGACGGTGTTTATTTAGCAAAAAGTGTTGAACTTATGTTTGGAGAAAAAGGAGGAAAAATCCCAGTAAAACTGTTCACAGACAGCAGACCAACGCTGGAGAGTATAGCATCTTCAAAACAAGTAGAAAGAAAATTGTTAAGAAACGCAGTGGCAGACTTGAAGGAGAAACTAATTCATAAAGAAGTAGAATCATATAGTTGGCTGAATACTAAAGACATGATAGCAGACATATTAACAAAGGAAAATAAAGAGAGTGATGACTTGGTGGAAGTCTTAGTTAAGGGAAGACTTAGAGTGGCTGTAAATGAAGATAATCTTGTTCATTTTAAAAACGATGAGTTCAGGTTAGAAAATGTTAGAATTAAAGACAAGGGAAACAGGTTTTAAATATGTGTAATTTCTTTTGCAATTCTTAGATATTTATGCAATGGAATGTTGTACGTGATGTAGACTGTTATTGTTCCTTTATTATGAAATGCTATTGTTTGTATTCATATTACAATGTACGTTTAGTTTGAGCTTGAGAACAATTTTATATTTGTTACAATATTTTATCCATTTTATTATAATTAGTAACTTCTGTATACAGTAGATCTGTTTGTTTAACGAAGTAAAACAAAAAAGGAGGCCGGGGGAATAACAGATAACAATCCTTATTGCCTGTTCCCTCCTAACCTTGTTGTCTTGTAATGATAATCATTAATGCTTGTTCCCTTGTAACCTTGGTGTCTCTGAGACTTGAGCTTTGGTATTGCTCCCGTGTATGTTTTAATTAATAAAGTTCCTGTGTGAAGAACTGACGTCTCTCTCTACCCCCTTGGATATTATATGGTAGCAGAGCGTGGTTACCTTTAGTGGTTATCAAATCTATCTCTAGGTTCGGAACCAAGCTTCTGATAACTAGTTTTTCCTTTCCTTTCTCGTAATCCTGAGAGGCACTCCATTTCTGGAGTTGTTCTTTAGAACACAAAAAAGGGATATTAGCTTCAATAGCATAAATTTGCACTCGTAGTCTACTGAACTCTGTTCCATTTTTCTTTCCTTTAATTATCAGTGGAACTTCAAACATTTTGTGACATTCATAAACTTTACTGGGTCCAAATTTGAACTTTTTCTTTTCTATTCTTTTAACATTAACTTGTCCTTTTCCAAATTGATTTTTCTTCAGATATTCTTCTATCCATTTAATTCCTGCCACATTTTTGGGTGCACCATTGTCAATAATCATCTCAGTTTCATTGATTTCATCCGTGAAGTAAATTTCAGGCATTTCTACTTCTCCTCTCTCATCTTCAACACTCACAAATCTGATGTTACTTAATCTATTCAGACAGCATTCATTTCTACACCTTTACTCTCTCAATTCTGATCTGAGCCTCCTGCCGCCCTCCATCGGACGATCTTGCCGATTCCTTTCAAGTTCTTCACGATCCTCACTTCTCCTTTCCGAAGGTTCTCTTCGTTTAAAGGAGTCTATTCTGTTTCGGTTTCTATCTCCTGATCGAGAGTAATATCTTCTACTCTGATATCTGCTTCCTGACTCTCTCCTGTTTTGGCTTCTATCTCGCGAATGGGAGTATGGTCTCCTATTTCTTTGCTCATTTGATCTCGATGTAGATCTTTGTCTATTTGTATAAAACAAGTCCAATTCCTTTTCGGGTCATTGGTTTTCTATCTTTAGTTCCTTGAACTCCTTTTTACATATTTCTTTTGTCACTTTATCTTCTACATTTTTTAGTTGTTTCATAATTGAAATTTTTTCTGTTGTTTCTAATTTAGACTTATCTAAAAACAAAACTGTAGTCCATAACTTCCATTTTGATCCAAAGTTTGCTCTATCCATTTTCACTAAAAGATTCTCAAATCTATTCAGATACTCTTCACCTGTTTCTTTGTCTTTCTGTTCAAATTTTTGTATTTCAGAAACCAATTCAGACATTTTTTCCAAGGTTGTTTTTTCAAATTTACCTTTTAGCAAGTTTATCACGTCTTCAATCATAGTTACACTGTTAGTGTTTACTTTTTCTATAACCTCTCTTGACACAAATAACGATAATCTTCTAATCTCTTTGTTTGTTTTTAAACTATCCATCAATTCGAAAAATTTTTGAATTGGAGGAATGGTTGTCTGTGAATCCCATAGCCTTAGTTGATGGCAATAACTTTCAAAATCCTGGCCATTAGTCCAGATTGGAGCTTTCCGATTTTTAACTAAATTAACATGGTTATTTCCACTTCCAACTTGGTTTATCTCAAAATTGTTTTCAATGATTTTCAATAATTTGCCTAGTCTTTCATCCATATCACTCTTTTTATACATTGTCCTGTTTGTTTCTTTACCGAAATCCCACTTTTTGTGAAAGTTTTTTCTGGTGCGAAATATTGGTTGCTCTGTTTTTAAATAGTTTATTGCACTGTCCACAAATTCTGGCCTCATACCTTTGATCTAACTGGTTTTTTGCTGCCTCAAGAAGTTCATTTGTTTCTAGCCACCGTTTTACCTGTTCCACTTCACCTAAATTCAAATCATTATTTTCACACTTGCTCTCATCTCCATTTTCTTTATGTCCCAATACCGGGCCTTTACACTTATGACAAAATTTTAAAATAAAATTTCAAGCATTGTCTATGGTTCCAAAGTTAGCCAGTCGGGTCAACTGGTTCATAAGCTCACTTTCATCTTCATTGTATCCTGGTAAGGAAACTGCAGAGTATTCTGAAGACGCCATTATGACTGTTTCACTTTATTGTAGATAACATCAGGGTTCAAGGTTTCTTCCAGAAGATCCCCAAGCACTCACAAACACTCTCAACAGCAAAAGAATTAAGCTGTTGTGAAGAATCGTAATTACCATTCTTCGGCTCACACAACTTCAGGCTCAGGTCGTCTGCCTCACCATGTATCAACAGTTCAGCATGTTTTCTTCATCTATCCATGATATCTGCTCCCCGAAGCACTCTGGTCGACAGAACCAATACGTCCTTTCCAGTTCATAAGCCGAAATCCATTGGTTTTCCTTCTCACAGACGGCTTCACATTTGCAGCAACTTACTGAACTTCTGGATTACTCCCCCTCCCCGATGTTCGGGAACTTTAGCTGCTCATCATTTTCTTTTATATTTCTTAGTAAAATTTAATCTCCAAGACAATCGCTGCAGTCCCTCGAACCACGCTCTGCCGTTGTCTTGGAAACCAATAAAGAATGTAGCGAAGAAGAGATTGTAATGTTTGCCAAGAAATTGGAAAGCAATAAAGAGATATCAGAGTATAAAAGAGTAAAAAGGGTACATCTGGTATCTGGCCATAACGGAGAGACTCAACTCCTCCATTTGTTCACATTGGCAGGAGTAGTATCCAACCAAACTAAAAAGGTTATTAAGAAAGTTGTTAATGAATGTATACCCTGCCAAAAGTATAAAAAATCATTAGGTATACCAAAAGTTGCCATCCCAACAGTGACGGAATTTAATCAAAAGGTCACAGTTGACCTAAAGCAAGTAAAGGAGAATAACATTCTGTGGATGGTAGACGCCTTCACAAAATTAATAAGTGGAGTTGTGCTAAAAAACAAAGAAGCAGTCACTGTTTTGCATGCCATCTCCCAGAACTGGTGCGAGAAATACGGATATCCTACTGAGGGATTTTGGGCTGACAATGGATCAGAATTTCAAAATAAGGAAATGGAAAGTTTGGCTTCTGCAATGGGAATTACGATGAGGTTTGGCCCAACATATTCCCCTTGGAGTAATGGTTTGAACGAACGAAATCATTACAGCGCTGATCTAACTGTGAAGAAAGTGATGGAAGAGAATGATAGAATTACATTAGATGAAGCAGTTTCTAAAGCGGCCTGGTGTCATAATACTAATATAACAGTGAAAGAATATGCCCCATTACAGTTACTCACTGGGAGAGCTGTAGTAGTTCCTGGTAAAACAAGTGGAAATGTAGCCACCGAATCTTTAATCTCGGAGTCAGAAGCAGTCAGAAGACATATTGAAAATCAAAAAGAAGTGAATAAGAAGTATAGAGAAATTGAGTATGGTGAAAAGTTGAAAATTGCCTTAAACGCAAGAAATGCGTCTTTTAATGGTTATCTATTTACACCTGGGGAGAAAGTATTTTACCAGCACAAAGGTGGAAAACAATGGTTTGGTCCCGCTACGGTGGAAAAGATGGAAGGGAGAAGTGTATGGATTTTAGCAAATGGAGATATGAAAAAGGTAGCTTCTTGTCATTTGCAACCTTACGGAACGTTAAGGACTTCAGCTCATGAGAAAAAAGATGAGATTGGGTCGAAGGATGAGGCAGCTCTTACTGACCAGTCCGAGAGTGAGGAAATTAATTTAGAAAAGAGAGAAGAAGCGACAGTTGTTAGTAAACATGATTTGGCAGAAGAGAATTATGACAAAATGACCGTGAAAGATCATCTTCCATCTGAAAAAAGGCCGAAGAAAAGTAAAATTATAATTATGATCTTTAAGAATGGCGAGGAACACAAAGGAAAGGTGACTGAAGTGAACAAACCTAACTCAAAGCGCAAATTCGTGAGCCTCATAAAACTAGAGGGAGGTAAAACAATTGAAGTTGACTTCGAAAATGAAATAAGGGACTGGAAATATCTTATAAATGAAAAAGAAGAAGAAACCGAAGTACAAGAGACCAAGGAAAATTTCGAACTAGATAACATTGGTACTTACTGGATGAAAATGTCAAATGACGAGTGTTTGGTAGAGGAAATAACCACATATGTGGTAGAAGTTCCAAAAAGTCGTCATCATGAACCTGAAGTTATAAACGCTAAAGAAAAAGAACTTGAAAATTTGGAGTATTATGAAGCATTTGAAGAAGTATATGATACAGGACAGGAGAAAATTGGTTCAAGGTGGGTTATAACTGAAAAAGAGAGACAAGATGGGCAGAAGACCAAAATAAAAGCAAGGTTAGTTGCTAGAGGATTCCAGGAAACTGAGAAACCAAAATCAGATTCCCCAACCGCCTTGAGAGAGTCTTTCAAGAATTTCATCGCAGTATCGGCTAATGAAGGATTTGAACTGGAGAGCGTCGACATTTCCGCAGCTTTCTTACAGGCCGAAAAACTGGAGCGTGATGTGTTTGTTGAACCACCCAAAGATGTAAAACAGGAAGGAACCATTTGGAAACTGAAAAAGCCAATCTATGGTCTTGAAGATGCAAGTAGGAAATTTTGGCTTAAAGTTGACAAGATTTTTAAAGGAAGAGGAATGAAAACACTGCATGGAGATAACGCCTTCTACTACCTCCATGACGGCAGATCATTACTTGGTATGATTTTATGTCATGTTGATGATTTTTCGATTTCAGGAAAAAGAGAATTTGTGGATATGATCAAGGATCTTTTAATGAAAAATTTCACGATTTCAAAGGTGGAGTCATCTGAATTCAGATTTACAGGGATTGATATAGTTAAAACAAGAGAAGGAATAGAAGTAAGCATGAAGGATTATGCCCAATCCATTGAGGAAATCAAAGAAATAAGGAAAATTGGAAATGACGAACCTCTGACAAAAACCGAATATAAAGTTTTCCGGAAGTATGCAGGAAAAATCCAGTGGTTGGCGGAAAATGTCCGACCCGACTTGGCTATTGTTGGATTGAACATGTCTATGAAAAATAAAGATGCTACGATCGGTGATCTAAAGAGAGTAAACAAGATAGTGAAGAAAATTAAATCAAAAGAAAGCAAAATAAAGTTCGGTAAAATAGGGAAGAAAGAAGACGTGAAAATTTATGGCCTCGGCGATGCGAGTTACAGATGTGACTCAAAGTCAATTGGGGGTAACTTGATTTTAATGGGAAACAAGAAAACTGATATAGTAGCTCCTATATATTGGAAAACAAAAACCATCAAACAAGTGTGCCATTCTGCCAAAGACGCCGAAACGAGGAACTTAACTAAATTAGTAGATGACGGTGTTTATTTAGCAAAAAGTGTTGAACTTATGTTTGGAGAAAAAAGAGGAAAAATCCCAGTAAAACTGTTCACAGACAGCAGACCAACGCTGGAGAGTATAGCATCTTCAAAACAAGTAGAAAGAAAATTGTTAAGAAACGCAGTGGCAGACTTGAAGGAGAAACTAATTCATAAAGAAGTAGAATCATATAGTTGGCTGAATACTAAAGACATGATAGCAGACATATTAACAAAGGAAAATAAAGAGAGTGATGACTTGGTGGAAGTCTTAGTTAAGGGAAGACTTAGAGTGGCTGTAAATGAAGATAATCTTGTTCATTTTAAAAACGATGAGTTCAGGTTAGAAAATGTTAGAATTAAAGACAAGGGAAACAGGTTTTAAATATGTGTAATTTCTTTTGCAATTCTTAGATATTTATGCAATGGAATGTTGTACGTGATGTAGACTGTTATTGTTCCTTTATTATGAAATGCTATTGTTTGTATTCATATTACAATGTACGTTTAGTTTGAGCTTGAGAACAATTTTATATTTGTTACAATATTTTATCCATTTTATTATAATTAGTAACTTCTGTATACAGTAGATCTGTTTGTTTAACGAAGTAAAACAAAAAAGGAGGCCGGGGGAATAACAGATAACAATCCTTATTGCCTGTTCCCTCCTAACCTTGTTGTCTTGTAATGATAATCATTAATGCTTGTTCCCTTGTAACCTTGGTGTCTCTGAGACTTGAGCTTTGGTATTGCTCCCGTGTATGTTTTAATTAATAAAGTTCCTGTGTGAAGAACTGACGTCTCTCTCTACCCCCTTGGATATTATATGGTAGCAGAGCGTGGTTACCTTTAGTGGTTATCAAATCTATCTCTAGGTTCGGAACCAAGCTTCTGATAACTAGTTTTTCCTTTCCTTTCTCGTAATCCTGAGAGGCACTCCATTTCTGGAGTTGTTCTTTAGAACACAAAAAAGGGATATTAGCTTCAATAGCATAAATTTGCACTCGTAGTCTACTGAACTCTGTTCCATTTTTCTTTCCTTTAATTATCAGTGGAACTTCAAACATTTTGTGACATTCATAAACTTTACTGGGTCCAAATTTGAACTTTTTCTTTTCTATTCTTTTAACATTAACTTGTCCTTTTCCAAATTGATTTTTCTTCAGATATTCTTCTATCCATTTAATTCCTGCCACATTTTTGGGTGCACCATTGTCAATAATCATCTCAGTTTCATTGATTTCATCCGTGAAGTAAATTTCAGGCATTTCTACTTCTCCTCTCTCATCTTCAACACTCACAAATCTGATGTTACTTAATCTATTCAGACAGCATTCATTTCTACACCTTTACTCTCTCAATTCTGATCTGAGCCTCCTGCCGCCCTCCATCGGACGATCTTGCCGATTCCTTTCAAGTTCTTCACGATCCTCACTTCTCCTTTCCGAAGGTTCTCTTCGTTTAAAGGAGTCTATTCTGTTTCGGTTTCTATCTCCTGATCGAGAGTAATATCTTCTACTCTGATATCTGCTTCCTGACTCTCTCCTGTTTTGGCTTCTATCTCGCGAATGGGAGTATGGTCTCCTATTTCTTTGCTCATTTGATCTCGATGTAGATCTTTGTCTATTTGTATAAAACAAGTCCAATTCCTTTTCGGGTCATTGGTTTTCTATCTTTAGTTCCTTGAACTCCTTTTTACATATTTCTTTTGTCACTTTATCTTCTACATTTTTTAGTTGTTTCATAATTGAAATTTTTTCTGTTGTTTCTAATTTAGACTTATCTAAAAACAAAACTGTAGTCCATAACTTCCATTTTGATCCAAAGTTTGCTCTATCCATTTTCACTAAAAGATTCTCAAATCTATTCAGATACTCTTCACCTGTTTCTTTGTCTTTCTGTTCAAATTTTTGTATTTCAGAAACCAATTCAGACATTTTTTCCAAGGTTGTTTTTTCAAATTTACCTTTTAGCAAGTTTATCACGTCTTCAATCATAGTTACACTGTTAGTGTTTACTTTTTCTATAACCTCTCTTGACACAAATAACGATAATCTTCTAATCTCTTTGTTTGTTTTTAAACTATCCATCAATTCGAAAAATTTTTGAATTGGAGGAATGGTTGTCTGTGAATCCCATAGCCTTAGTTGATGGCAATAACTTTCAAAATCCTGGCCATTAGTCCAGATTGGAGCTTTCCGATTTTTAACTAAATTAACATGGTTATTTCCACTTCCAACTTGGTTTATCTCAAAATTGTTTTCAATGATTTTCAATAATTTGCCTAGTCTTTCATCCATATCACTCTTTTTATACATTGTCCTGTTTGTTTCTTTACCGAAATCCCACTTTTTGTGAAAGTTTTTTCTGGTGCGAAATATTGGTTGCTCTGTTTTTAAATAGTTTATTGCACTGTCCACAAATTCTGGCCTCATACCTTTGATCTAACTGGTTTTTTGCTGCCTCAAGAAGTTCATTTGTTTCTAGCCACCGTTTTACCTGTTCCACTTCACCTAAATTCAAATCATTATTTTCACACTTGCTCTCATCTCCATTTTCTTTATGTCCCAATACCGGGCCTTTACACTTATGACAAAATTTGAAAATAAAATTTCAAGCATTGTCTATGGTTCCAAAGTTAGCCAGTCGGGTCAACTGGTTCATAAGCTCACTTTCATCTTCATTGTATCCTGGTAAGGAAACTGCAGAGTATTCTGAAGACGCCATTATGACTGTTTCACTTTATTGTAGATAACATCAGGGTTCAAGGTTTCTTCCAGAAGATCCCCAAGCACTCACAAACACTCTCAACAGCAAAAGAATTAAGCTGTTGTGAAGAATCGTAATTACCATTCTTCGGCTCACACAACTTCAGGCTCAGGTCGTCTGCCTCACCATGTATCAACAGTTCAGCATGTTTTCTTCATCTATCCATGATATCTGCTCCCCGAAGCACTCTGGTCGACAGAACCAATACGTCCTTTCCAGTTCATAAGCCGAAATCCATTGGTTTTCCTTCTCACAGACGGCTTCACATTTGCAGCAACTTACTGAACTTCTGGATTACTCCCCCTCCCCGATGTTCGGGAACTTTAGCTGCTCATCATTTTCTTTTATATTTCTTAGTAAAATTTAATCTCCAAGACAATCGCTGCAGTCCCTCGAACCACGCTCTGCCGTTGTCTTGGAAACCAATAAAGAATGTAGCGAAGAAGAGATTGTAATGTTTGCCAAGAAATTGGAAAGCAATAAAGAGATATCAGAGTATAAAAGAGTAAAAAGGGTACATCTGGTATCTGGCCATAACGGAGAGACTCAACTCCTCCATTTGTTCACATTGGCAGGAGTAGTATCCAACCGAACTAAAAAGGTTATTAAGAAAGTTGTTAATGAATGTATACCCTGCCAAAAGTATAAAAAATCATTAGGTATACCAAAAGTTGCCATCCCAACAGTGACGGAATTTAATCAAAAGGTCACAGTTGACCTAAAGCAAGTAAAGGAGAATAACATTCTGTGGATGGTAGACGCCTTCACAAAATTAATAAGTGGAGTTGTGCTAAAAAACAAAGAAGCAGTCACTGTTTTGCATGCCATCTCCCAGAACTGGTGCGAGAAATACGGATATCCTACTGAGGGATTTTGGGCTGACAATGGATCAGAATTTCAAAATAAGGAAATGGAAAGTTTGGCTTCTGCAATGGGAATTACGATGAGGTTTGGCCCAACATATTCCCCTTGGAGTAATGGTTTGAACGAACGAAATCATTACAGCGCTGATCTAACTGTGAAGAAAGTGATGGAAGAGAATGATAGAATTACATTAGATGAAGCAGTTTCTAAAGCGGCCTGGTGTCATAATACTAATATAACAGTGAAAGAATATGCCCCATTACAGTTACTCACTGGGAGAGCTGTAGTAGTTCCTGGTAAAACAAGTGGAAATGTAGCCACCGAATCTTTAATCTCGGAGTCAGAAGCAGTCAGAAGACATATTGAAAATCAAAAAGAAGTGAATAAGAAGTATAGAGAAATTGAGTATGGTGAAAAGTTGAAAATTGCCTTAAACGCAAGAAATGCGTCTTTTAATGGTTATCTATTTACACCTGGGGAGAAAGTATTTTACCAGCACAAAGGTGGAAAACAATGGTTTGGTCCCGCTACGGTGGAAAAGATGGAAGGGAGAAGTGTATGGATTTTAGCAAATGGAGATATGAAAAAGGTAGCTTCTTGTCATTTGCAACCTTACGGAACGTTAAGGACTTCAGCTCATGAGAAAAAAGATGAGATTGGGTCGAAGGATGAGGCAGCTCTTACTGACCAGTCCGAGAGTGAGGAAATTAATTTAGAAAAGAGAGAAGAAGCGACAGTTGTTAGTAAACATGATTTGGCAGAAGAGAATTATGACAAAATGACCGTGAAAGATCATCTTCCATCTGAAAAAAGGCCGAAGAAAAGTAAAATTATAATTATGACCTTTAAGAATGGCGAGGAACACAAAGGAAAGGTGACTGAAGTGAACAAACCTAACTCAAAGCGCAAATTCGTGAGCCTCATAAAACTAGAGGGAGGTAAAACAATTGAAGTTGACTTCGAAAATGAAATAAGGGACTGGAAATATCTTATAAATGAAAAAGAAGAAGAAACCGAAGTACAAGAGACCAAGGAAAATTTCGAACTAGATAACATTGGTACTTACTGGATGAAAATGTCAAATGACGAGTGTTTGGTAGAGGAAATAACCACATATGTGGTAGAAGTTCCAAAAAGTCGTCATCATGAACCTGAAGTTATAAACGCTAAAGAAAAAGAACTTGAAAATTTGGAGTATTATGAAGCATTTGAAGAAGTATATGATACAGGACAGGAGAAAATTGGTTCAAGGTGGGTTATAACTGAAAAAGAGAGACAAGATGGGCAGAAGACCAAAATAAAAGCAAGGTTAGTTGCTAGAGGATTCCAGGAAACTGAGAAACCAAAATCAGATTCCCCAACCGCCTTGAGAGAGTCTTTCAAGAATTTCATCGCAGTATCGGCTAATGAAGGATTTGAACTGGAGAGCGTCGACATTTCCGCAGCTTTCTTACAGGCCGAAAAACTGGAGCGTGATGTGTTTGTTGAACCACCCAAAGATGTAAAACAGGAAGGAACCATTTGGAAACTGAAAAAGCCAATCTATGGTCTTGAAGATGCAAGTAGGAAATTTTGGCTTAAAGTTGACAAGATTTTTAAAGGAAGAGGAATGAAAACACTGCATGGAGATAACGCCTTCTACTACCTCCATGACGGCAGATCATTACTTGGTATAATTTTATGTCATGTTGATGATTTTTCGATTTCAGGAAAAAGAGAATTTGTGGATATGATCAAGGATCTTTTAATGAAAAATTTCACGATTTCAAAGGTGGAGTCATCTGAATTCAGATTTACAGGGATTGATATAGTTAAAACAAGAGAAGGAATAGAAGTAAGCATGAAGGATTATGCCCAATCCATTGAGGAAATCAAAGAAATAAGGAAAATTGGAAATGACGAACCTCTGACAAAAACCGAATATAAAGTTTTCCGGAAGTATGCAGGAAAAATCCAGTGGTTGGCGGAAAATGTCCGACCCGACTTGGCTATTGTTGGATTGAACATGTCTATGAAAAATAAAGATGCTACGATCGGTGATCTAAAGAGAGTAAACAAGATAGTGAAGAAAATTAAATCAAAAGAAAGCAAAATAAAGTTCGGTAAAATAGGGAAGAAAGAAGACGTGAAAATTTATGGCCTCGGCGATGCGAGTTACAGATGTGACTCAAAGTCAATTGGGGGTAACTTGATTTTAATGGGAAACAAGAAAACTGATATAGTAGCTCCTATATATTGGAAAACAAAAACCATCAAACAAGTGTGCCATTCTGCCAAAGACGCCGAAACGAGGAACTTAACTAAATTAGTAGATGACGGTGTTTATTTAGCAAAAAGTGTTGAACTTATGTTTGGAGAAAAAAGAGGAAAAATCCCAGTAAAACTGTTCACAGACAGCAGACCAACGCTGGAGAGTATAGCATCTTCAAAACAAGTAGAAAGAAAATTGTTAAGAAACGCAGTGGCAGACTTGAAGGAGAAACTAATTCATAAAGAAGTAGAATCATATAGTTGGCTGAATACTAAAGACATGATAGCAGACATATTAACAAAGGAAAATAAAGAGAGTGATGACTTGGTGGAAGTCTTAGTTAAGGGAAGACTTAGAGTGGCTGTAAATGAAGATAATCTTGTTCATTTTAAAAACGATGAGTTCAGGTTAGAAAATGTTAGAATTAAAGACAAGGGAAACAGGTTTTAAATATGTGTAATTTCTTTTGCAATTCTTAGATATTTATGCAATGGAATGTTGTACGTGATGTAGACTGTTATTGTTCCTTTATTATGAAATGCTATTGTTTGTATTCATATTACAATGTACGTTTAGTTTGAGCTTGAGAACAATTTTATATTTGTTACAATATTTTATCCATTTTATTATAATTAGTAACTTCTGTATACAGTAGATCTGTTTGTTTAACGAAGTAAAACAAAAAAGGAGGCCGGGGGAATAACAGATAACAATCCTTATTGCCTGTTCCCTCCTAACCTTGTTGTCTTGTAATGATAATCATTAATGCTTGTTCCCTTGTAACCTTGGTGTCTCTGAGACTTGAGCTTTGGTATTGCTCCCGTGTATGTTTTAATTAATAAAGTTCCTGTGTGAAGAACTGACGTCTCTCTCTCTACCCCCTTGGATATTATATGGTAGCAGAGCGTGGTTACCTTTAGTGGTTATCAAATCTATCTCTAGGTTCGGAACCAAGCTTCTGATAACTAGTTTTTCCTTTCCTTTCTCGTAATCCTGAGAGGCACTCCATTTCTGGAGTTGTTCTTTAGAACACAAAAAAGGGATATTAGCTTCAATAGCATAAATTTGCACTCGTAGTCTACTGAACTCTGTTCCATTTTTCTTTCCTTTAATTATCAGTGGAACTTCAAACATTTTGTGACATTCATAAACTTTACTTGGTCCAAATTTGAACTTTTTCTTTTCTATTCTTTTAACATTAACTTGTCCTTTTCCAAATTGATTTTTCTTCAGATATTCTTCTATCCATTTAATTCCTGCCACATTTTTGGGTGCACCATTGTCAATAATCATCTCAGTTTCATTGATTTCATCCGTGAAGTAAATTTCAGGCATTTCTACTTCTCCTCTCTCATCTTCAACACTCACAAATCTGATGTTACTTAATCTATTCAGACAGCATTCATTTCTACACCTTTACTCTCTCAATTCTGATCTGAGCCTCCTGCCACCCTCCATCGGAGGATCTTGCCGATTCCTTTCAAGTTCTTCACGATCCTCACTTCTTCTTTCCGAAGGTTCTCTTCGTTTAAAGGAGTCTATTCTGTTTCGGTTTCTATCTCCTGATCGAGAGTAATATCTTCTACTCTGATATCTGCTTCCTGACTCTCTCCTGTTTTGGCTTCTATCTCGCGAATGGGAGTATGGTCTCCTATTTCTTTGCTCATTTGATCTCGATGTAGATCTTTGTCTATTTGTATAAAACAAGTCCAATTCCTTTTCGGGTCTTTGGTTTTCTATCTTTAGTTCCTTGAACTCCTTTTTACATATTTCTTTTGTCACTTTATCTTCTACATTTTTTAGTTGTTTCATAATTGAAATTTTTTCTGTTGTTTCTAATTTAGACTTATCTAAAAACAAAACTGTAGTCCATAACTTCCATTTTGATCCAAAGTTTGCTCTATCCATTTTCACTAAAAGATTCTCAAATCTATTCAGATACTCTTCACCTGTTTCTTTGTCTTTCTGTTCAAATTTTTGTATTTCAGAAACCAATTCAGACATTTTTTCCAAGGTTGTTTTTTCAAATTTACCTTTTAGCAAGTTTATCACGTCTTCAATCATAGTTACACTGTTAGTGTTTACTTTTTCTATAACCTCTCTTGACACAAATAACGATAATCTTCTAATCTCTTTGTTTGTTTTTAAACTATCCATCAATTCGAAAAAATTTTGAATTGGAGGAATGGTTGTCTGTGAATCCCATAGCCTTAGTTGATGGCAATAACTTTCAAAATCCTGGCCATTAGTCCAGATTGGAGCTTTCCGATTTTTAACTAAATTAACATGGTTATTTCCACTTCCAACTTGGTTTATCTCAAAATTGTTTTCAATGATTTTCAATAATTTGCCTAGTCTTTCATCCATATCACTCTTTTCATACATTGTCCTGTTTGTTTCTTTACCGAAATCCCACTTTTTGTGAAAGTTTTTTCTGGTGCGAAATATTGGTTGCTCTGTTTTTAAATAGTTTATTGCACTGTCCACAAATTCTGGCCTCATACCTTTGATCTAACTGGTTTTTTGCTGCCTCAAGAAGTTCATTTGTTTCTAGCCACCGTTTTACCTGTTCCACTTCACCTAAATTCAAATCATTATTTTCACACTTGCTCTCATCTCCATTTTCTTTATGTCCCAATACCGGGCCTTTACACTTATGACAAAATTTGAAAATAATATTTCAAGCATTGTCTATGGTTCCAAAGTTAGCCAGTCGGGTCAACTGGTTCATAAGCTCACTTTCATCTTCAATGTATCCTGGTAAGGAAACTGCAGAGTATTCTGAAGACGCCATTATGACTGTTTCACTTTATTGTAGATAACATCAGGGTTCAAGGTTTCTTCCAGAAGATCCCCAAGCACTCACAAACACTCTCAACAGCAAAAGAATTAAGCTGTTGTGAAGAATCGTAATTACCATTCTTCGGCTCACACAACTTCAGGCTCAGGTCGTCTGCCTCACCATGTATCAACAGTTCAGCATGTTTTCTTCATCTATCCATGATATCTGCTCCCCGAAGCACTCTGGTCGACAGAACCAATACGTCCTTTCCAGTTCATAAGCCGAAATCCATTGGTTTTCCTTCTCACAGACGGCTTCACATTTGCAGCAACTTACTGAACTTCTGGATTACTCCCCCTCCCCGATGTTCGGGAACTTTAGCTGCTCATCATTTTCTTTTATATTTCTTAGTAAAATTTAATCTCCAAGACAATCGCTGCAGTCCCTCGAACCACGCTCTGCCGTTGTCTTGGAAACCAATAAAGAATGTAGCGAAGAAGAGATTGTAATGTTTGCCAAGAAATTGGAAAGCAATAAAGAGATATCAGAGTATAAAAGAGTAAAAAGGGTACATCTGGTATCTGGCCATAACGGAGAGACTCAACTCCTCCATTTGTTCACATTGGCAGGAGTAGTATCCAACCGAACTAAAAAGGTTATTAAGAAAGTTGTTAATGAATGTATACCCTGCCAAAAGTATAAAAAATCATTAGGTATACCAAAAGTTGCCATCCCAACAGTGACGGAATTTAATCAAAAGGTCACAGTTGACCTAAAGCAAGTAAAGGAGAATAACATTCTGTGGATGGTAGACGCCTTCACAAAATTAATAAGTGGAGTTGTGCTAAAAAACAAAGAAGCAGTCACTGTTTTGCATGCCATCTCCCAGAACTGGTGCGAGAAATACGGATATCCTACGGAGGGATTTTGGGCTGACAATGGATCAGAATTTCAAAATAAGGAAATGGAAAGTTTGGCTTCTGCAATGGGAATTACGATAAGGTTTGGCCCAACATATTCCCCTTGGAGTAATGGTTTGAACGAACGAAATCATTACAGCGCTGATCTAACTGTGAAGAAAGTGATGGAAGAGAATGATAGAATTACATTAGATGAAGCAGTTTCTAAAGCGGCCTGGTGTCATAATACTAATATAACAGTGAAAGAATATGCCCCATTACAGTTACTCACTGGGAGAGCTGTAGTAGTTCCTGGTAAAACAAGTGGAAATGTAGCCACCGAATCTTTAATCTCGGAGTCAGAAGCAGTCAGAAGACATATTGAAAATCAAAAAGAAGTGAATAAGAAGTATAGAGAAATTGAGTATGGTGAAAAGTTGAAAATTGCCTTAAACGCAAGAAATGCGTCTTTTAATGGTTATCTATTTACACCTGGGGAGAAAGTATTTTACCAGCACAAAGGTGGAAAACAATGGTTTGGTCCCGCTACGGTGGAAAAGATGGAAGGGAGAAGTGTATGGATTTTAGCAAATGGAGATATGAAAAAGGTAGCTTCTTGTCATTTGCAACCTTACGGAACGTTAAGGACTTCAGCTCATGAGAAAAAAGATGAGATTGGGTCGAAGGATGAGGCAGCTCTTACTGACCAGTCCGAGAGTGAGGAAATTAATTTAGAAAAGAGAGAAGAAGCGACAGTTGTTAGTAAACATGATTTGGCAGAAGAGAATTATGACAAAATGACCGTGAAAGATCATCTTCCATCTGAAAAAAGGCCGAAGAAAAGTAAAATTATAATTATGACCTTTAAGAATGGCGAGGAACACAAAGGAAAGGTGACTGAAGTGAACAAACCTAACTCAAAGCGCAAATTCGTGTGCCTCATAAAACTAGAGGGAGGTAAAACAATTGATGTTGACTTCGAAAATGAAATAAGGGACTGGAAATATCTTATAAATGAAAGAGAAGAAGAAACCGAAGTACAAGAGACCAAGGAAAATTTCGAACTAGATAACATTGGTACTTACTGGATGAAAATGTCAAATGACGAGTGTTTGGTAGAGGAAATAACCACATATGTGGTAGAAGTTCCAAAAAGTCGTCATCATGAACCTGAAGTTATAAACGCTAAAGAAAAAGAACTTGAAAATTTGGAGTATTATGAAGCATTTGAAGAAGTATATGATACAGGACAGGAGAAAATTGGTTCAAGGTGGGTTATAACTGAAAAAGAGAGACAAGATGGGCAGAAGACCAAAATAAAAGCAAGGTTAGTTGCTAGAGGATTCCAGGAAACTGAGAAACCAAAATCAGATTCCCCAACCGCCTTGAGAGAGTCTTTCAAGAATTTCATCGCAGTATCGGCTAATGAAGGATTTGAACTGGAGAGGGTCGACATTTCCGCAGCTTTCTTACAGGCCGAAAAACTGGAGCGTGATGTGTTTGTTGAACCCCCCAAAGATGTAAAACAGGAAGGAACCATTTGGAAACTGAAAAAGCCAATCTATGGTCTTGAAGATGCAGGTAGGAAATTTTGGCTTAAAGTTGACAAGATTTTTAAAGGAAGAGGAATGAAAACACTGCATGGAGATAACGCCTTCTACTACCTCCATGACGGCAGATCATTACTTGGTATGATTTTATGTCATGTTGATGATTTTTCGATTTCAGGAAAAAGAGAATTTATGGATATGATCAAGGATCTTTTAATGAAAAATTTCACGATTTCAAAGGTGGAGTCATCTGAATTCAGATTTACAGGGATTGATATAGTTAAAACAAGAGAAGGAATAGAAGTAAGCATGAAGGATTATGCCCAATCCATTGAGGAAATCAAAGAAATAAGGAAAATTGGAAATGACGAACCTCTGACAAAAACCGAATATAAAGTTTTCCGGAAGTATGCAGGAAAAATCCAGTGGTTGGCGGAAAATGTCCGACCCGACTTGGCTATTGTAGGATTGAACATGTCTATGAAAAATAAAGATGCTACGATCGGTGATCTAAAGAGAGTAAACAAGATAGTGAAGAAAATTAAATCAAAAGAAAGCAAAATAAAGTTCGGTAAAATAGGGAAGAAAGAAGACGTGAAAATTTATGGCCTCGGCGATGCGAGTTACAGATGTGACTCAAAGTCAATTGGGGGTAACTTGATTTTAATGGGAAACAAGAAAACTGATATAGTAGCTCCTATATATTGGAAAACAAAAACCATCAAACAAGTGTGCCATTCTGCCAAAGACGCCGAAACGAGGAACTTAACTAAATTAGTAGATGACGGTGTTTATTTAGCAAAAAGTGTTGAACTTATGTTTGGAGAAAAAGGAGGAAAAATCCCAGTAAAACTGTTCACAGACAGCAGACCAACGCTGGAGAGTATAGCATCATCAAAACAAGTAGAAAGAAAATTGTTAAGAAACGCAGTGGCAGACTTGAAGGAGAAACTAATTCATAAAGAAGTAGAATCATATAGTTGGCTGAATACTAAAGACATGATAGCAGACATATTAACAAAGGAAAATAAAGAGAGTGATGACTTGGTGGAAGTCTTAGTTAAGGGAAGACTTAGAGTGGCTGTAAATGAAGATAATCTTGTTCATTTTAAAAACGATGAGTTCAGGTTAGAAAATGTTAGAATTAAAGACAAGGGAAACAGGTTTTAAATATGTGTAATTTCTTTTGCAATTCTTAGATATTTATGCAATGGAATGTTGTACGTGATGTAGACTGTTATTGTTCCTTTATTATGAAATGCTATTGTTTGTATTCATATTACAATGTACGTTTAGTTTGAGCTTGAGAACAATTTTATATTTGTTACAATATTTTATCCATTTTATTATAATTAGTAACTTCTGTATACAGTAGATCTGTTTGTTTAACGAAGTAAAACAAAAAAGGAGGCCGGGGGAATAACAGATAACAATCCTTATTGCCTGTTCCCTCCTAACCTTGTTGTCTTGTAATGATAATCATTAATGCTTGTTCCCTTGTAACCTTGGTGTCTCTGAGACTTGAGCTTTGGTATTGCTCCCGTGTATGTTTTAATTAATAAAGTTCCTGTGTGAAGAACTGACGTCTCTCTCTCTACCCCCTTGGATATTATATGGTAGCAGAGCGTGGTTACCTTTAGTGGTTATCAAATCTATCTCTAGGTTCGGAACCAAGCTTCTGATAACTAGTTTTTCCTTTCCTTTCTCGTAATCCTGAGAGGCACTCCATTTCTGGAGTTGTTCTTTAGAACACAAAAAAGGGATATTAGCTTCAATAGCATAGATTTGCACTCGTAGTCTACTGAACTCTGTTCCATTTTTCTTTCCTTTAATTATCAGTGGAACTTCAAACATTTTGTGACATTCATAAACTTTACTTGGTCCAAATTTGAACTTTTTCTTTTCTATTCTTTTAACATTAACTTGTCCTTTTCCAAATTGATTTTTCTTCAGATATTCTTCTATCCATTTAATTCCTGCCACATTTTTGGGTGCACCATTGTCAATAATCATCTCAGTTTCATTGATTTCATCCGTGAAGTAAATTTCAGGCATTTCTACTTCTCCTCTCTCATCTTCAACACTCACAAATCTGATGTTACTTAATCTATTCAGACAGCATTCATTTCTACACCTTTACTCTCTCAATTCTGATCTGAGCCTCCTGCCGCCCTCCATCGGACGATCTTGCCGATTCCTTTCAAGTTCTTCACGATCCTCACTTCTCCTTTCCGAAGGTTCTCTTCGTTTAAAGGAGTCTATTCTGTTTCGGTTTCTATCTCCTGATCGAGAGTAATATCTTCTACTCTGATATCTGCTTCCTGACTCTCTCCTGTTTTGGCTTCTATCTCGCGAATGGGAGTATGGTCTCCTATTTCTTTGCTCATTTGATCTCGATGTAGATCTTTGTCTATTTGTATAAAACAAGTCCAATTCCTTTTCGGGTCTTTGGTTTTCTATCTTTAGTTCCTTGAACTCCTTTTTACATATTTCTTTTGTCACTTTATCTTCTACATTTTTTAGTTGTTTCATAATTGAAATTTTTTCTGTTGTTTCTAATTTAGACTTATCTAAAAACAAAACTGTAGTCCATAACTTCCATTTTGATCCAAAGTTTGCTCTATCCATTTTCACTAAAAGATTCTCAAATCTATTCAGATACTCTTCACCTGTTTCTTTGTCTTTCTGTTCAAATTTTTGTATTTCAGAAACCAATTCAGACATTTTTTCCAAGGTTGTTTTTTCAAATTTACCTTTTAGCAAGTTTATCACGTCTTCAATGATAGTTACACTGTTAGTGTTTACTTTTTCTATAACCTCTCTTGACACAAATAACGATAATCTTCTAATCTCTTTGTTTGTTTTTAAACTATCCATCAATTCGAAAAATTTTTGAATTGGAGGAATGGTTGTCTGTGAATCCCATAGCCTTAGTTGATGGCAATAACTTTCAAAATCCTGGCCATTAGTCCAGATTGGAGCTTTCCGATTTTTAACTAAATTAACATGGTTATTTCCACTACCAACTTGGTTTATCTCAAAATTGTTTTCAATGATTTTCAATAATTTGCCTAGTCTTTCATCCATATCACTCTTTTCATACATTGTCCTGTTTGTTTCTTTACCGAAATCCCACTTTTTGTGAAAGTTTTTTCTGGTGCGAAATATTGGTTGCTCTGTTTTTAAATAGTTTATTGCACTGTCCACAAATTTTGGCCTCATACCTTTGATCTAACTGGTTTTTTGCTGCCTCAAGAAGTTCATTTGTTTCTAGCCACCGTTTTACCTGTTCCACTTCACCTAAATTCAAATCATTATTTTCACACTTGCTCTCATCTCCATTTTCTTTATGTCCCAATACCGGGCCTTTACACTTATGACAAAATTTGAAAATAAAATTTCAAGCATTGTCTATGGTTCCAAAGTTAGCCAGTCGGGTCAACTGGTTCATAAGCTCACTTTCATCTTCAATGTATCCTGGTAAGGAAACTGCAGAGTATTCTGAAGACGCCATTATGACTGTTTCACTTTATTGTAGATAACATCAGGGTTCAAGGTTTCTTCCAGAAGATCCCCAAGCACTCACAAACACTCTCAACAGCAAAAGAATTAAGCTGTTGTGAAGAATCGTAATTACCATTCTTCGGCTCACACAACTTCAGGCTCAGGTCGTCTGCCTCACCATGTATCAACAGTTCAGCATGTTTTCTTCATCTATCCATGATATCTGCTCCCCGAAGCACTCTGGTCGACAGAACCAATACGTCCTTTCCAGTTCATAAGCCGAAATCCATTGGTTTTCCTTCTCACAGACGGCTTCACATTTGCAGCAACTTACTGAACTTCTGGATTACTCCCCCTCCCCGATGTTCGGGAACTTTAGCTGCTCATCATTTTCTTTTATATTTCTTAGTAAAATTTAATCTCCAAGACAATCGCTGCAGTCCCTCGAACCACGCTCTGCCGTTGTCTTGGAAACCAATAAAGAATGTAGCGAAGAAGAGATTGTAATGTTTGCCAAGAAATTGGAAAGCAATAAAGAGATATCAGAGTATAAAAGAGTAAAAAGGGTACATCTGGTATCTGGCCATAACGGAGAGACTCAACTCCTCCATTTGTTCACATTGGCAGGAGTAGTATCCAACCGAACTAAAAAGGTTATTAAGAAAGTTGTTAATGAATGTATACCCTGCCAAAAGTATAAAAAATCATTAGGTATACCAAAAGTTGCCATCCCAACAGTGACGGAATTTAATCAAAAGGTCACAGTTGACCTAAAGCAAGTAAAGGAGTGTGGGATCCGTGTGTACGATATGTTTTCCCGCGCATTTATAAAGACGTGCGGAGCCTGCTGCAGGCACTTGTAATCTGGGTATCTGATTAATAAACAATGAATCGTCATCGACTCTTCTTCCTCAACCCCAAGATGGCGCAGTGAGATATGAACCTACGCCTGTGGAGCGTAGATCAGGATGGCACCACCTATTAGACCTCGTCTTGCAACGCCCTCCAGGAGGGCCATCGCAACTCCGTCACTTCGTCAGGCCCGCGACACCATTATGTCCCAGCAACGAGCTATCATTGCACTGCAAACCCAGGTGGCTAACCTGCCGGTAGCCGGAGTGCCACGGGTGTCCAATGCTTCAGCTCCTGAGAAGTGTGATGTGGAAATGTCTTCAGCGGCGTTCAGGACATGGAGGCGGTCTATGGAGTGCTGGATACACCTTAACAGGTGGCCTAGTTTGGAGGCCGTCATGCACATCCGTCTTCTTTGTGTGCCAGCTCTACAGAGAGCTTTAGATGCAAAGTTCTCAGCGGCCCAATGGTCATGTGTGAGCCCCAAGGAGGCATTAGATAGCGTTGAAAAGCTAGTACTACGGTCATCCAACCAAGCAGTGCTATGGAGTGAATTCTTTAATGATGTTCAGGCCACGGATGAGCCTATCAATGTGTATTTTCAAAGGTGTTCTCAGTTAGCTCTAGATTGCAAGTTCGAGTGCCCACAGTGTAATTCCGATCTGTCTGAATATATGCTATTGCGTAAAGTGATGGTAGGGTTGAATAATTTAGTGCTTAAAAGAGAAATTTTTCAAAGTTATCATAGGTATGATAGCGTAGACGCCCTCAGGGCACAGTGCATAGCATTTGAAGCTGCGGTTAGGGATGTAGGTGAGAGCGGGAAAATTTCCCGCCAAATTGCAAGTTATCCGCCAGTCGAGGCAGCCAATGTCACGGAGGAGGGGGAGTGTGCAGCCGCCACTATCCACCGTGCTGTGCATCGTACGCCGCCAACGAGGTGCGGCAACTGTGGCAGTTCGCACTCTGATAAGAATTCGTGTTTGGCCAAAGGTGTTACTTGTTATAATTGCCAGAAAGTGGGGCATTTGAAGAAATGCTGTAGGGGCAAACGTAAGGTCCTGCCAGAAGTATCTAGTGCTGTAGTGATTGCATCTACCGCCGTTGCGGGACAACCGTTATTAAATGTATCGGTGTCAGTGCCGGGGGGGAGGGAGTGTGTACCCACCACCGCCGTTGCCGATACGGGGGCCCAGGTTTGCGTCGCTGGCAGCGAGCTGTTGCAGCTGCTGCACCTCGACCCCGCGAAAGTTGAAAAGCAGCAGACGCTGAGAGATGTTGCAGGCATTCGTTTGAAGTGTTTAGGGGCAACTAAGTGTTGTGTATCATTAAATGGTCGATCCTCTATGCAGGAGATTTTCTTCGTGAATTCTGCAACAAATTTATACTTGTCATTGTCAATGTGTAAAGAGTTGGGTCTAGTCCCAGCTACGTTCCCCTATCATCTCGCCAGTGTTGCCACCGTTGATACAGTAGAGGAGGTGGATCTCTCACGTCCGACAGTGTTACCATTCCCCCCGCTGGAAGAAAACGTTCCCTTACTTCAAGATTGGCTACTCCAACGTTTTTCGGCGACAACCTTCAACACCTCCAAGTCACCCCTCCCAGTTATGGAGGGCCCACCCCACCGCATCCACCTCGTCACCGGGGCCATACCCTATGCTTGCCACACACCTGCAGTGGTCCCAAAGCACTGGGAAGATGAAGTCAAGGCTCAGCTGGAGGAGGACGTACGTAGGGGCATCATCCAGCCAGTACCACTGGGGGAGGCCACAGAGTGGTGCTCCAGAATGGTAGTAGTGGCCAAAAAGGATGGCCACCCGAGGAGGACAGTGGATTATCAGCGCTTAAATGCATGTTGCAAGAGGGAAACGCACCATTCACCAGCACCCTTTGATATAGTATCTGGTGTACCTGTTCGAAGCTATAAGACTGTTGCAGTTGCGTTCTGGGGTTTCCACCAGGTGGAGTTGGATGAGGACAGCCGAAGACTGACAACTTTCATAACCCCATGGGGCAGGTACCAGTATCGTCGCACCCCGATGGGCCACTGTGCAGCTTCCGATGCCTACACTCGACGGTTTGATGACGCAATTATGGATATTCCTCGCAAGTACAAGTGTGTAGACGACACCCTTCTGCATGACATAAGTGTTGAGGGAGCCTTTTGGCACACCTTTGATTTTCTGGCTACCTGCATGAAGAAAGGCATTACCCTAAAACCAGAAAAGTTCTCATTTTGCAGGAGAGAGGCTACCTTTGTTGGTTTTCACCTGGGGTGGGACTCGTATGAGCCTACAAGTGAAAGGTTGGCTGCCATAAGAGACTTTCCCATGCCAGCCCAACCATCAGTTACGGATATCAGATCCTGGTATGGTTTCGTCAACCAGCTGGCACCCTTTTTGGCCACCGCGCCCCTCATGGAGCCCTTCCGGGAACTACTGAAGAAATCTACAGGAAAGAAGGTATATTGGGACGAACAACTGCAACACAAGTTCCGACAGGCTCAAGATATTATTTGTCGGCTGGCAAAGGATGGACTACGGTATTACGACAAGACTAGGCCTACAGCAGTAATCACAGATTGGAGTAGGGAAGGTATAGGTTTCGTTGTCCTGCAACAGTACTGTGGTTGTACCTCCCTAGAGACCCCTTTTTGTTGCAAAGGGGGTTGGCGGCTGGCTCTGTGTGGGAGTCGTCACCTGTCTGCTGCCGAATCCGGATACGCAGCAGTGGAAGGAGAAGCTTTGGCAGTGGCCTGGTGTCTACGGAAAGCAAGATTGTTTCTGTTGGGATGCCTCTCCCTCATTATCGTAACAGACCACCGCCCACTAGTGAAGCTTTTGGGGGATAGGGCCCTCACAGATGTGGTGAACCCAAGGTTATTCCGCCTTAAAGAAAAGACTCTGCAATATAAGTTCACAATAAAGTACCTGCCAGGAAAGTGGAATTCAGCAGCCGATTTTCTATCTCGGTACCCCTCCCTAATGGCAGTCCCAGATAAGGAGGACACCATACAAGATGAAGATATCTCCGCGGCGGTAGCAGCAGCAACAGTAGCTGTATTGAGCCAAGATGACGGTATTACAATGGACGAAGAGATGGTCATGGACGCAGCAAATAATGATCCCGTATACCAGCTGTTGCTTGCAAGAGTCCGTGCTGGGGACTGGCCTAAGCAAAAATCCCAAGAACTACAGTGTCTTCGACCCTTCTACAGCGTAAGGGACAGGTTGGCTGCTGCACAAAGTATGGTGACATATACCCATGAGGAGGGGGCAGTGAGATTAGTGGTACCTGACTCATTACGTAATAAAGTAGCAAGGAACCTGCATGCCAGCCATCAAGGGCTAGATTCGATGTTACGTCGTGCAAGAGCAACCGTGTATTGGCCTGGAATAGCAGGCGACTTGGAACAATGCCGAGCTTCCTGTGATGTCTGCAACCTGCACACGCCCTCTTCACCGCCAGAAGTCATGATTGTTACCCCTCCCCCTGAGTACCCCTTCCAGCAGACGGTGGCTGATCTCTTGCAACTCGAAGGACAAGTTTATTTGGCCTACGCTGACAGACTGACGGGTTGGCTAGAAATAGCGCATTTCCCCAAGGGAACTGGTTCCAACAAAATTATAGCGAAACTACGTGGCTACTTTTCCAGGTGGGGGGCTCCCGAGCAACTCTCCACTGATGGAGGCACTAACTTGGCTAGTGAGGAGATGATGGACTTTCTTAAGAAATGGAGGGTTACTGTCCGCCTTTTATCTGCTCATTATCCGCAGTCAAAAGGGAGGGCAGAGGCTGCTGTGAAATCCGCCAAAAGAATCATCCGCTCGAACACGGGGGCCAACGGTAGTTTGGACAACGACAGGTGCACACAGGCAATGCTGCAATACCTGAATACGCCCTTGAGAGAGATAGGCAAGTCACCAGCTCAACTAGCAACAGGAAGAGCACTTCGTGATGGTGTTCCTACAGCAAGACAGCAGTATAAGGTAGATCACCACTGGAGAAGAACCCTTCGACAGCGGGAAATATTGATGGCATCGTCTAGTGACAGATTTCCCCAATCACCAAGACAACGCTCTTGCAACATGACTCCATTGCATGTGGGCACCCAGGTTAGGATTCAAGATCCCGGGACTAAAAGGTGGGACAGATCAGGTGTCATCATCTCCCATCACCCATACCGGCAGTACACAGTAAGGCTTGACGGGAGTGGAAGGTTATCATTGCGCAACAGAAAACATTTAAAGGGACAGATAGCTTGTCCCACGCCCAGCCCACCGTCTGACCCAACCCCTAGCACCACACCAGCTGACAGCAGCAGTGAGAGCCCGCCCAGGTCTAGCTCCCCCACACCCAGTCTACCCCGTGCTACGAGACCGTAACGCTCCAGGAAAGAACCTGGCTGGCTCACTGAATTTGTTAAATAATATGTAATTGTCATTGCTTTTGTGTACTGCTAGCCTATAAATAGATGATTTCCTTGTCCACGTGTTATTATGGATTTTTTTTTTTTTTTTTTTAAAGAATTATTGAAAATTCATGCTATACTATACATCTGATAGTGTTGCTCACATTGCTTTGTTCTGTGAATGTTTTAATTTTTTCTTGTATGGCTATGTTTGCAGTATGCAGTTGATCCATTTCTATTATGCCAATTCGACCCATTTTATTAAGCAATTATTGATTTATTTACTCTGATTATTTTTGTGTAGCTAGATGCTACATCGTGCATCCTATCTGTTTTGTTACTGATTTACCCCATTTGATAATTATCAGATTGCAGTGTAATTGTTGTAATTATTACATGTCAATCTTGGAGGGGCATGTGGGATCCGTGTGTACGATATGTTTTCCCGCGCATTTATAAAGACGTGCGGAGCCTGCTGCAGGCACTTGTAATCTGGGTATCTGATTAATAAACAATGAATCGTCATCGACTCTTCTTCCTCAACCCCAAGAAGGAGAATAACATTCTGTGGATGGTAGACGCCTTCACAAAATTAATAAGTGGAGTTGTGCTAAAAAACAAAGAAGCAGTCACTGTTTTGCATGCCATCTCCCAGAACTGGTGCGAGAAATACGGATATCCTACTGAGGGATTTCAAAATAAGGAAATGGAAAATTTGGCTTCTGCAATGGGAATTACGATAAGGTTTGGCCCAACATATTCCCCTTGGAGTAATGGTTTGAACGAACGAAATCATTACAGCGCTGATCTAACTGTGAAGAAAGTGATGGAAGAGAATGATAGAAATACATTAGATGAAGCAGTTTCTAAAGCGGCCTGGTGTCATAATACTAATATAACAGTGAAAGAATATGCCCCATTACAGTTACTCACTGGGAGAGCTGTAGTAGTTCCTGGTAAAACAAGTGGAAATGTAGCCACCGAATCTTTAATCTCGGAGTCAGAAGCAGTCAGAAGACATATTGAAAATCAAAAAGAAGTGAATAAGAAGTATAGAGAAATTGAGTATGGTGAAAAGTTGAAAATTGCCTTAATCGCAAGAAATGCGTCTTTTAATGGTTATCTATTTACACCTGGGGAGAAAGTATTTTACCAGCACAAAGGTGGAAAACAATGGTTTGGTCCCGCTACGGTGGAAAAGATGGAAGGGAGATGTGTATGGATTTTAGCAAATGGAGATATGAAAAAGGTAGCTTCTTGTCATTTGCAACCTTACGGAACGTTAAGGACTTCAGCTCATGAGAAAAAAGATGAGATTGGGTCGAAGGATGAGGCAGCTCTTACTGACCAGTCCGAGAGTGAGGAAATTAATTTAGAAAAGAGAGAAGAAGCGACAGTTGTTAGTAAACCTGATTTGGCAGAAGAGAATTATGACAAAATGACCGTGAAAAATCATCTTCCATCTGAAAAAAGGCCGAAGAAAAGTAAAATTATAATTATGACCTTTAAGAATGGCGAGGAACACAAAGGAAAGGTGACTGAAGTGAACAAACCTAACTCAAAGCGCAAATTCGTGTGCCTCATAAAACTAGAGGGAGGTAAAACAATTGAAGTTGACTTCGAAAATGAAATAAGGGACTGGAAATATCTTATAAATGAAAAAGAAGAAGAAACCGAAGTACAAGAGACCAAGGAAAATTTCGAACTAGATAACATTGGTACTTACTGGATGAAAATGTCAAATGACGAGTGTTTGGTAGAGGAAATAACCACATATGTGGTAGAAGTTCCAAAAAGTCGTCATCATGAACCTGAAGTTATAAACGCTAAAGAAAAAGAACTTGAAAATTTTGAGTATTATGAAGCATTTGAAGAAGTATATGATACAGGACAGGAGAAAATTGGTTCAAGGTGGGTTATAACTGAAAAAAGAGAGACAAGATGGGCAGAAGACCAAAATAAAAGCAAGGTTAGTTGCTAGAGGATTCCAGGAAACTGAGAAACCAAAATCAGATTCCCCAACCGCCTTGAGAGAGTCTTTCAAGAATTTCATCGCAGTATCGGCTAATGAAGGATTTGAACTGGAGAGCGTCGACATTTCCGCAGCTTTCTTACAGGCCGAAAAACTGGAGCGTGATGTGTTTGTTGAACCACCCAAAGATGTAAAACAGGAAGGAACCATTTGGAAACTGAAAAAGCCAATCTATGGTCTTGAAGATGCAGGTAGGAAATTTTGGCTTAAAGTTGACAAGATTTTTAAAGGAAGAGGAATGAAAACACTGCATGGAGATAACGCCTTCTACTACCTCCATGACGGCAGATCATTACTTGGTATGATTTTATGTCATGTTGATGATTTTTCGATTTCAGGAAAAAGAGAATTTGTGGATATGATCAAGGATCTTTTAATGAAAAATTTCACGATTTCAAAGGTGGAGTCATCTGAATTCAGATTTACAGGGATTGATATAGTTAAAACAAGAGAAGGAATAGAAGTAAGCATGAAGGATTATGCCCAATCCATTGAGGAAATCAAAGAAATAAGGAAAATTGGAAATGACGAACCTCTGACAAAAACCGAATATAAAGTTTTCCGGAAGTATGCAGGAAAAATCCAGTGGTTGGCGGAAAATGTCCGACCCGAGTTGGCTATTGTTGGATTGAACATGTCTATGAAAAATAAAGATGCTACGATCGGTGATCTAAAGAGAGTAAACAAGATAGTGAAGAAAATTAAATCAAAAGAAAGCAAAATAAAGTTCGGTAAAATAGGGAAGAAAGAAGACGTGAAAATTTATGGCCTCGGCGATGCGAGTTACAGATGTGACTCAAAGTCAATTGGGGGTAACTTGATTTTAATGGGAAACAAGAAAACTGATATAGTAGCTCCTATATATTGGAAAACAAAAACCATCAAACAAGTGTGCCATTCTGCCAAAGACGCCGAAACGAGGAACTTAACTAAATTAGTAGATGACGGTGTTTATTTAGCAAAAAGTGTTGAACTTATGTTTGGAGAAAAAGGAGGAAAAATCCCAGTAAAACTGTTCACAGACAGCAGACCAACGCTGGAGAGTATAGCATCATCAAAACAAGTAGAAAGAAAATTGTTAAGAAACGCAGTGGCAGACTTGAAGGAGAAACTAATTCATAAAGAAGTAGAATCATATAGTTGGCTGAATACTAAAGACATGATAGCAGACATATTAACAAAGGAAAATAAAGAGAGTGATGACTTGGTGGAAGTCTTAGTTAAGGGAAGACTTAGAGTGGCTGTAAATGAAGATAATCTTGTTCATTTTAAAAACGATGAGTTCAGGTTAGAAAATGTTAGAATTAAAGACAAGGGAAACAGGTTTTAAATATGTGTAATTTCTTTTGCAATTCTTAGATATTTATGCAATGGAATGTTGTACGTGATGTAGACTGTTATTGTTCCTTTATTATGAAATGCTATTGTTTGTATTCATATTACAATGTACGTTTAGTTTGAGCTTGAGAACAATTTTATATTTGTTACAATATTTTATTCATTTTATTATAATTAGTAACTTCTGTATACAGTAGATCTGTTTGTTTAACGAAGTAAAACAAAAAAGGAGGCCGGGGGAATAACAGATAACAATCCTTATTGCCTGTTCCCTCCTAACCTTGTTGTCTTGTAATGATAATCATTAATGCTTGTTCCCTTGTAACCTTGGTGTCTCTGAGACTTGAGCTTTGGTATTGCTCCCGTGTATGTTTTAATTAATAAAGTTCCTGTGTGAAGAACTGACGTCTCTCTCTACCCCCTTGGATATTATATGGTAGCAGAGCGTGGTTACCTTTAGTGGTTATCAAATCTATCTCTAGGTTCGGAACCAAGCTTCTGATAACTAGTTTTTCCTTTCCTTTCTCGTAATCCTGAGAGGCACTCCATTTCTGGAGTTGTTCTTTAGAATACAAAAAAGGGATATTAGCTTCAATAGCATAAATTTGCACTCGTAGTCTACTGAACTCTGTTCCATTTTTCTTTCCTTTAATTATCAGTGGAACTTCAAACATTTTGTGACATTCATAAACTTTACTTGGTCCAAATTTGAACTTTTTCTTTTCTATTCTTTTAACATTAACTTGTCCTTTTCCAAATTGATTTTTCTTCAGATATTCTTCTATCCATTTAATTCCTGCCACATTTTTGGGTGCACCATTGTCAATAATCATCTCAGTTTCATTGATTTCATCCGTGAAGTAAATTTCAGGCATTTCTACTTCTCCTCTCTCATCTTCAACACTCACAAATCTGATGTTACTTAATCTATTCAGACAGCATTCATTTCTACACCTTTACTCTCTCAATTCTGATCTGAGCCTCCTGCCGCCCTCCATCGGACGATCTTGCCGATTCCTTTCATGTTCTTCACGATCCTCACTTCTCCTTTCCGAAGGTTCTCTTCGTTTAAAGGAGTCTATTCTGTTTCGGTTTCTATCTCCTGATCGAGAGTAATATCTTCTACTCTGATATCTGCTTCCTGACTCTCTCCTGTTTTGGCTTCTATCTCGCGAATGGGAGTATGGTCTCCTATTTCTTTGCTCATTTGATCTCGATGTAGATCTTTGTCTATTTGTATAAAACAAGTCCAATTCCTTTTCGGGTCTTTGGTTTTCTATCTTTAGTTCCTTGAACTCCTTTTTACATATTTCTTTTGTCACTTTATCTTCTACATTTTTTAGTTGTTTCATAATTGAAATTTTTTCTGTTGTTTCCAATTTAGACTTATCTAAAAACAAAACTGTAGTCCATAACTTCCATTTTGATCCAAAGTTTGCTCTATCCATTTTCACTAAAAGATTCTCAAATCTATTCAGATACTCTTCACCTGTTTCTTTGTCTTTCTGTTCAAATTTTTGTATTTCAGAAACCAATTCAGACATTTTTTCCAAGGTTGTTTTTTCAAATTTACCTTTTAGCAAGTTTATCACGTCTTCAATGATAGTTACACTGTTAGTGTTTACTTTTTCTATAACCTCTCTTGACACAAATAACGATAATCTTCTAATCTCTTTGTTTGTTTTTAAACTATCCATCAATTCGAAAAATTTTTGAATTGGAGGAATGGTTGTCTGTGAATCCCATAGCCTTAGTTGATGGCAATAACTTTTCAAAATCCTGGCCATTAGTCCAGATTGGAGCTTTCCGATTTTTAACTAAATTAACATGGTTATTTCCACTTCCAACTTGGTTTATCTCAAAATTGTTTTCAATGATTTTCAATAATTTGCCTAGTCTTTCATCCATATCACTCTTTTCATACATTGTCCTGTTTGTTTCTTTACCGAAATCCCACTTTTTGTGAAAGTTTTTTCTGGTGCGAAATATTGGTTGCTCTGTTTTTAAATAGTTTATTGCACTGTCCACAAATTCTGGCCTCATACCTTTGATCTAACTGGTTTTTTGCTGCCTCAAGAAGTTCATTTGTTTCTAGCCACCGTTTTACCTGTTCCACTTCACCTAAATTCAAATCATTATTTTCACACTTGCTCTCATCTCCATTTTCTTTATGTCCCAATACCGGGCCTTTACACTTATGACAAAATTTGAAAATAAAATTTCAAGCATTGTCTATGGTTCCAAAGTTAGCCAGTCGGGTCAACTGGTTCATAAGCTCACTTTCGTCTTCAATGTATCCTGGTAAGGAAACTGCAGAGTATTTTGAAGACGCCATTAAGACTGTTTCACTTTATTGTAGATAACATCAGGGTTCAAGGTTTCTTCCAGAAGATCCCTAAGCACTCACAAACACTCTCAACAGCAAAAGAATTAAGCTGTTGTGAAGAATCGTAATTACCATTCTTCGGCTCACACAACTTCAGGCTCAGGTCGTCTGCCTCACCATGTATCAACAGTTCAGCATGTTTTCTTCATCTATCCATGATATCTGCTCCCCGAAGCACTCTGGTCGACAGAACCAATACGTCCTTTCCAGTTCATAAGCCGAAATCCATTGGTTTTCCTTCTCACAGACGGCTTCACATTTGCAGCAACTTACTGAACTTCTGGATTACTCCCCCTCCCCGATGTTCGGGAACTTTAGCTGCTCATCATTTTCTTTTATATTTCTTAGTAAAATTTAATCTCCAAGACAATCGCTGCAGTCCCTCGAACCACGCTCTGCCATTGTCTTGGAAACCAATAAAGAATGTAGCGAAGAAGAGATTGTAATGTTTGCCAAGAAATTGGAAAGCAATAAAGAGATATCAGAGTATAAAAGAGTAAAAAGGGTACATCTGGTATCTGGCCATAACGGAGAGACTCAACTCCTCCATTTGTTCACATTGGCAGGAGTAGTATCCAACCGAACTAAAAAGGTTATTAAGAAAGTTGTTAATGAATGTATACCCTGCCAAAAGTATAAAAAATCATTAGGTATACCAAAAGTTGCCATCCCAACAGTGACGGAATTTAATCAAAAGGTCACAGTTGACCTAAAGCAAGTAAAGGAGAATAACATTCTGTGGATGGTAGACGCCTTCACAAAATTAATAAGTGGAGTTGTGCTAAAAAACAAAGAAGCATTCACTGTTTTGCATGCCATCTCCCAGAACTGGTGCGAGAAATACGGATATCCTACTGAGGGATTTTGGGCTGACAATGGATCAGAATTTCAAAATAAGGAAATGGAAAGTTTGGCTTCTGCAATGGGAATTACGATAAGGTTTGGCCCAACATATTCCCCTTGGAGTAATGGTTTGAACGAACGAAATCATTACAGCGCTGATCTAACTGTGAAGAAAGTGATGGAAGAGAATGATAGAATTACATTAGATGAAGCAGTTTCTAAAGCGGCCTGGTGTCATAATACTAATATAACAGTGAAAGAATATGCCCCATAACAGTTACTCACTGGGAGAGCTGTAGTAGTTCCTGGTAAAACAAGTGGAAATGTAGCCACCGAATCTTTAATCTCGGAGTCAGAAGCAGTCAGAAGACATATTGAAAATCAAAAAGAAGTGAATAAGAAATATAGAGAAATTGAGTATGGTGAAAAGTTGAAAATTGCCTTAAACGCAAGAAATGCGTCTTTTAATGGTTATCTATTTACACCTGGGGAGAAAGTATTTTACCAGCACAAAGGTGGAAAACAATGGTTTGGTCCCGCTACGGTGGAAAAGATGGAAGGGAGAAGTGTATGGATTTTAGCCAATGGAGATATGAAAAAGGTAGCTTCTTGTCATTTGCAACCTTACAGAACGTTAAGGACTTCAGCTCATGAGAAAAAAGATGAGATTGGGTCGAAGGATGAGGCAGCTCTTACTGACCAGTCCGAGAGTGAGGAAATTAATTTAGAAAAGAGAGAAGAAGCGACAGTTGTTAGTATACCTGATTTGGCAGAAGAGAATTATGACAAAATGACCGTGAAAGATCATCTTCCATCTGAAAAAAGGCCGAAAAAAAGTAAAATTATAATTATGACCTTTAAGAATGGCGAGGAACACAAAGGAAAGGTGACTGAAGTGAACAAACCTAACTCAAAGCGCAAATTCGTGTGCCTCATAAAACTAGAGGGAGGTAAAACAATTGAAGTTGACTTCGAAAATGAAATAAGGGACTGGAAATATCTTATAAATGAAAAAGAAGAAGAAACCGAAGTACAAGAGACCAAGGAAAATTTCGAACTAGATAACATTGGTACTTACTGGATGAAAATGTCAAATGACGAGTGTTTGGTAGAGGAAATAACCACATATGTGGTAGAAGTTCCAAAAAGTCGTCATCATGAACCGGAAGTTATAAACGCTAAAGAAAAAGAACTTGAAAATTTTGAGTATTATGAAGCATTTGAAGAAGTATATGATACAGGACAGGAGAAAATTGGTTCAAGGTGGGTTATAACTGAAAAAGAGAGACAAGATGGGCAGAAGACCAAAATAAAAGCAAGGTTAGTTGCTAGAGGATTCCAGGAAACTGAGAAACCAAAATCAGATTCCCCAACCGCCTTGAGAGAGTCTTTCAAGAATTTCATCGCAGTATCGGCTAATGAAGGATTTGAACTGGAGAGCGTCGACATTTCCGCAACTTTCTTACAGGCCGAAAAACTGGAGCGTGATGTGTTTGTTGAACCACCCAAAGATGTAAAACAGGAAGGAACCATTTGGAAACTGAAAAAGCCAATCTATGGTCTTGAAGATGCAGGTAGGAAATTTTGGCTTAAAGTTGACAAGATTTTTAAAGGAAGAGGAATGAAAACACTGCATGGAGATAACGCCTTCTACTACCTCCATGACGGCAGATCATTACTTGGTATGATTTTATGTCATGTTGATGATTTTTCGATTTCAGGAAAAAGAGAATTTGTGGATATGATCAAGGATCTTTTAATGAAAAATTTCACGATTTCAAAGGTGGAGTCATCTGAATTCAGATTTACAGGGATTGATATAGTTAAAACAAGAGAAGGAATAGAAGTAAGCATGAAGGATTATGCCCAATCCATTGAGGAAATCAAAGAAATAAGGAAAATTGGAAATGACGAACCTCTGACAAAAACCGAATATAAAGTTTTCCGGAAGTATGCAGGAAAAATCCAGTGGTTGGCGGAAAATGTCCGACCCGACTTGGCTATTGTTGGATTGAACATGTCTATGAAAAATAAAGATGCTACGATCGGTGATCTAAAGAGAGTAAAAAAGATAGTGAAGAAAATTAAATCAAAAGAAAGCAAAATAAAGTTCGGTAAAATAGGGAAGAAAGAAGACGTGAAAATTTATGGCCTCGGCGATGCGAGTTACAGATGTGACTCAAAGTCAATTGGGGGTAACTTGATTTTAATGGGAAACAAGAAAACTGATATAGTAGCTCCTATATATTGGAAAACAAAAACCATCAAACAAGTGTGCCATTCTGCCAAAGACGCCGAAACGAGGAACTTAACTAAATTAGTAGATGACGGTGTTTATTTAGCAAAAAGTGTTGAACTTATGTTTGGAGAAAAAGGAGGAAAAATCCCAGTAAAACTGTTCACAGACAGCAGACCAACGCTGGAGAGTATAGCATCATCAAAACAAGTAGAAAGAAAATTGTTAAGAAACGCAGTGGCAGACTTGAAGGAGAAACTAATTCATAAAGAAGTAGAATCATATAGTTGGCTGAATACTAAAGACATGATAGCAGACATATTAACAAAGGAAAATAAAGAGAGTGATGACTTGGTGGAAGTCTTAGTTAAGGGAAGACTTAGAGTGGCTGTAAATGAAGATAATCTTGTTCATTTTAAAAACGATGAGTTCAGGTTAGAAAATGTTAGAATTAAAGACAAGGGAAACAGGTTTTAAATATGTGTAATTTCTTTTGCAATTCTTAGATATTTATGCAATGGAATGTTGTACGTGATGTAGACTGTTATTGTTCCTTTATTATGAAATGCTATTGTTTGTATTCATATTACAATGTACGTTTAGTTTGAGCTTGAGAACAATTTTATATTTGTTACAATATTTTATCCATTTTATTATAATTAGTAACTTCTGTATACAGTAGATCTGTTTGTTTAACGAAGTAAAACAAAAAAGGAGGCCGGGGGAATAACAGATAACAATCCTTATTGCCTGTTCCCTCCTAACCTTGTTGTCTTGTAATGATAATCATTAATGCTTGTTCCCTTGTAACCTTGGTGTCTCTGAGACTTGAGCTTTGGTATTGCTCCCGTGTATGTTTTAATTAATAAAGTTCCTGTGTGAAGAACTGACGTCTCTCTCTACCCCCTTGGATATTATACCCTCTCGTTACGGTTCTTTATTCCCTTTGCCTAATCATTCACCTAATAGTCTGGCCTATTTTCTCACATTCTCCTCTGTCCACAAAAAAACCTGACAACACTACGATTACCTAATGATTCCTCCCAATTGTTCAGTGTCTACTTTCTGCTTAAGAATTCATTAGGGGAGAAGCATTTTCTTGATAGGGTGAGAAATTATGTCGAGTGGGATTTCATTGTAGAATTACATAGGCTTCTAGAATGCGAGTGTTGGCATTTAGCGAATAAATCAAGATTGCAACATATGGCATGGATTAAAAAAAGAAAAGGTTAATGTTAAACTCGAAGCGCAATTATTAAGTGAATTTGTTACAAAATCCCTCCAGTTTACTCTTCATAATAAATTCGTAGAGTTCAAGGGGTGCAAAGCATCAATCAAACTCATTACTATTCTAACTACTTAGTTTGATGTGATAAATTCAAGGAATTTTTGCCGGTGGGATCATAAAAGACTAATAGAAAAAACTATAATGAAATTTTTGGCCATACTGAATTATATCTAGGACAACTTGAAAGTCGTTGTGGTAAACTTTTGTTGAAACCAATATCAAAAACTTGTTTCCTTTGATTCATAATTTGTATACGGAGTTTGATTGAAATATATGATAATCTAATGTTTCGTCCCGAACCCCAGTTGAGATTTTTGTTAAAGTATAAGATGAGCAAAGATCATATAGAACTCTAAAGCCCTGTCCACACGATCGAGCATGCTCGACGGGCAAACAGTGATACCATACCACAATAGTTAGTAAGAATGAGGGTTAATGACGTCAGAAGCGGGAAAACCACAGACAGGGATCTGGCATCATACAGTGTTGCCAGATCCCTCCATTTAGTTTTCCCGCTTCTGACTTCATCAACCCTCAATTTCACTAAGATAATTGTGGCCCGGTATCACTGTTTGCCCGTCGGGCATGCTCGATCGTGTGGACAGGGCTTTAGTTTGGACGAGTTAGATCCATGGGAGGGTGCAGTAACAACCCAACTTCCCATCAGTTTTCTGCAGCTTATAAATGAATTACAGTTCATAATAACGAAGGATGGGCTC
>NC_090762.1:15223170-15230670 GCF_036898095.1 Palaemon carinicauda | reverse complement strand
GATAATCTATATGCTTGATATTTAGGTTGGCTTAGAGCCCTAGAAGGTTGCATATGCAGGTGGTTAAATCTTATGAGTAGTTGTTGATAGGCATTTGAGAGACTATAGGAATGTGAAATACTTGGTTTTCCTGAAGGTAATTTATCGGCCCATTACTTTTGATAATCTATATGCTTGATATTTAGGTGGGCCTGGAGCTCTAGAAGGTTGTATATGCAGGTGGTGCTACTCTTGTTAAATCTTATGAGTAGTTATTGATAGGCATTTGAGAGACTACAGAAATGTAAAATGCTTGGTTTTCCCTGAAGATAGTTTATCAGCCCATTACTTTTCATAATCTATATGCTTGATATTTAGGCTGGCCTAGAGCTCTAGCAGGTTGCATATGCAGGTGGTGCTAGTTTTGTTAAATCAATTCCATCTCATGATTGTTGACCTGGAGTTGCTGTATCCCTGAATGGAGATCTAGGTAAAACTGGCCAATGGTGAATATTATGGATGATGAACCTTTACAAGTTGAAAATTATGACTGTGAATATTTGAAGGACGCTAACATTTAAATTACTAAGTGTAATTCTTGATTATGAATTTACTTCTCTGAAACACCTCGTGTCTTTTTTTCAGTTAAATAAAAGAAAGAAAAAATTCCATTACCGAGTAATTGTTTTGAATTTTTGTGTGGTTAACCGCTACTGAGGTAATATATTACATCTTTCATTCTACCACTTTTTGAGTATTGTTCTCTTAGTTGGTCTTCAGCTGTTGACTCTCGTCTAAGTTTTTTTTTTTTTTTGTAACACATCAAGTCCTTTAAATTCCTTATCTATGATCTATTAATCTCTGACATCATCGTACAGTTACCTCTGTGCATGTTGTATAAGTTTTCCATGATTTATATCATCTTTTGCATTCAGATCTTCAGTAAGTAGTACAAGATATGCAGATGTTTCTAAAAATCGTAATCTTCTTAAGCAAAAGGCTCCTGTACCAACCGTGTGCCACACGTTCGTACATAGTAACAACATTTCATTTTGTGTATATATTATGCTTGTATCTTCGCTCTCCCCTCGCACTGAAAAGAACCTGAAATATCATGGATGTTGTTCTCACCGTTAACTGTTAACCGATGCGGTGTCGGTTTGAACAGGAAATTTCCTGTTACATTAAGTTTTTTGTATATAAAGGAGTGTGTTCTGTAATAAAGTTACTCAGTTGCTTTCATGCTGTCTTTGAGTCACAACCTTCTCTCAGCTCGTCACATTGGTGACCCTGGATGTCGACTCGGTCCTCCCGCCTTCCACGCCCCCTCGCCCCTCCGTCGTTGGTACTATGGCGGATTCTACGGAAGTTGGCACTGCAGCTGCCCCATTGAAACTTTTGTAATTCGCCAGCGGAGAGGTGTTTGCTTGGTTTCAGCACGCAGAAGTCCAGTTTGACATAAAGGGCGTGACCTGCTCAACCACGAAAGCAGATTATGTTCTCGCGGCGATACCCGAGGACACCTTCCCGGAAATATTCGACTGGCTTTGTGAACAACGAGACACCCCAATAGCGTATGACGCCCTCAAAACTTACCTTCTGCAGCAGTACTCGCCGTCGCCAGCATTCCGTATAGCAAAGCTTTTTCACCTCTCTCAACAACTGTTGGGGGACCAAAGAGCTTCGCTTGCCCTCATGGAAATGACCAGTATCGCTCGCCTGCAACCTGCCGCAAACGGCTCTCCTCGTGAGGTGAACCTACTTCATGCTCTTTGGTTACGCTGTTTACCCGAACCTGTACGGGCTGCCATACATGATGTCGATAGTTAACCCATAAAGGACTTGATGACCAAAGCCGACGCCCTTAGGAACAGCCACTTCAAGACCTCCATCAACGCCTCCACTCCTGATGAAGAGGACGCCTATTCAACGTCAACAGAAGCTGACGTGTATGCCGTAGGACATACGCGCCTACCCTGTGACGTGGCCAACTGGCGAAAAAGACATCCACCACCCACCACTCGCTCGCGTCCCTACCAATGACTTCTACAGCCACTTACTACCCCCCATCTGCCGCAGTTTTGCTACTACCACTACAGATTTGGGGCAACAGCGAAGAAAATTGACAAGGATTGTTAGTGGCCAAAAAACGTGTAAGTAGGCCATCGCTCATAGTGGTGTCCTCCCGTGTTTCTAGTCTTTTCTTTTTACATGATGCAGGAACGGGCATGCGATTTTTGGTAGACACGGATACTTGTCGTTCTCTTTTGCCAAGGGAACTCTTCAGGACACGACGTAGTCTGTCTAAGTCTGCTGACGTCCACTTGGTAGCTACCAACGGAATTGCGATACCATTCTACGGTTACGAGAAGCTCACATTATCATTTGGAAACGGTAAATTTAATTGGAAGTTTCTCGTTGCTAACGTCACATTGCCAATCCTCGGTGCGGATTTCCTCTCTCATTTCCACCTTCTGGTCGATGTCGCCCACCAGCAATTGATCAACACAGACTCGTACTTGTCGATACCTCTTCAACCCGCCCCCTCCTACCTCGCTCACCAAATCAGCGTACTCACCTCCCACGGCTCCTGCCAAGCACGGTATTTATCACCATATCAAGATGACGGGACCCCCATTCTTTGCAAAACTCAGATGTCTGGCACCGGGGTATTATCAGGAGACTATGAACCCAGAAGACATCCCCAAGACTGCCATCACCAATCTATTTGGTAGATACACCTTCAATTACTGCTGTTTTGGCCTTCGTAATGCTGGGTCCACGTTTCAACGTCTCATGGATGACATCTTAGGGGACCTCCCCATCTGTGTATGTTATGTGGACAACATACTTGTGTTCTCCTCCTCAAAAGAGGAACACCTCCGTCACCTGCGCATCGTGCTCGACCGCCTGCAACAAAACGGCCTTTTAGTCCAGCATGACAAGTGTACCTTTGGCACCAACGAAGTGTCGTTCTTAGGGCACTGCATCATTCTTGAAGGAGTCCATCTCCTTCAGAAGAAAGTAGCAGCAGTTTAGGACTTCCCCGCGCCATCGACAGTCAAAGCTCTGCAGGAATTCTTGGGCATGATCAACTATTATCACCGTTTTGTGCCAGCCATTTCCGCCACTCCTGCTCCCCTCTACGCTCCCCTCAAGGGCAAGCCAAAAGACCTGAAGTGGGGTCCCCTTCAAGAAGCGGCCTTCTGCAATGCAAAAAAGGTCCTATTAACTGCTGCGGATATCACTTTTCCTATACCACATGCCACTCTCCAAGGAAGAATCTGGTTATTCTACCTTTGATCGCGAATTGCTGGCGGTGCACTTGGCTGTCTGTCCCTTTTTCCATTTCTTAAAAGGCACACCCTTCGTCCTTCACACAGACCACATGCCTCTGGTGCATGCCTTCACTCAACAGTCTGACGCCTGGTCCACCCGTCAACGCCGACATCTCTCCGCCATGGCTGAATACAATTGCACCCTTCAATACGTCCGTGGGAAAATTAATCCCGTTGCCGTTGCCCTGTCAAGAAAGACGTTGGCTGCCGTTCAACTGGGATTGGATTATAACGCCTTGGCCGAAGCCCAATGACAGGACCCAGGGTATCAAGCATGTAGGACATCCTGCACATCCCTCCGTTGGGAAGACTTCCCCCTCGAAGACTCCAACACCACCCTCCTCTGTGACATCAGTACTGGTAGACCGCGACCTGGGATTCCTGCTCCCATGCGCCAGCAGGTGCTTGATTTCATTCACGGCCTTCCATATCCCTCGTGCCGTTCTACTGCACAGCTGCTGAAGACAAAGTTTATTTGGAACGGCATTTCTAAGGATGCTAAGGATTGGGTCCGCGCCTGTACTTCTTGCCAAACTTCCAAAGTACATTGACACACGGATTCAGCAGTGGGCACCTTTCCTCAACCTCAGCGACATTTCGCACACTCTCACGTCGACGTTGTAGGCCCCCTACCCACATCACAAGGACATCGATTCCTGTTTACCGTCATTGACCGCTCCACTCGTTGGACTGAAGCCATTCACATGGAAACTGCAACGTCCGCCTCATGTACATCTGCCTTACTCTCTGGATGGATTGGAAGATTTGGTATCCCTGAGCATATTACTTCTGACATGGGTACCACTTTCACGTCTTAATTGTGGACATCATTAGTGAATCTCCTGGGCCTCACCCTAACTCAAACAACTGCCTACAACCCCGCTGCCAATGGAATGGTTGAACATTTTCATCGCACCCTCAAAGAAGCGTTGATGTCCCGCTGCAAGAATTCCAACTGGTTTACTCAGCTTCCCTTGATCCTCCTGGGACTAAGGACCACTCCTAAAGATGCCCTCGACGTCTTGGCAGCTGAAATAGTGTATGGCGAACTGTTGGTCATTCCTGCCGAATTTTTTCCTTCTACAACCTCCTCCGATGATCTCCCGCACATACGTCACGTCGTGGGAAAATTTACTCTATGACGCCAGACTTACAAGCGCCCAGTGAAGTATCACATACCGACAGACGTGTACTGTGCAGCGCACGTCTTCCTGCCCAGCGACACTAGCCACCTCTAATGCCCCCTTACACGGGCCCTTTCCTTGTGATCCGACGCAGTCCGAAAGCATTCCTACTAAACAGTCGTGGCAAAGTAGACTGGGTCTCCATTGATCATCTAAAACCAGCTTATCTCCTGCCAGATGACCCGCCTACAGTTCGCCTCCCTAGATCAGGGCGCCCTATTTAATATGTACAATATGTAATTTTTAGGGGAGAGCCATATACCAACCGTATGTCACACGTTCGTACATAGTAACGACATTTCATTTTGTGTATATATTATGTTTTTATCTTCGCTCTTACCTCGCACTAAAAAGAACCTGATATATCATGTATGTTTTTCTCACCGTTAACTGTTAACCGATGCGGTGTCGGTTTGAACACGAAATTTCCTGTTGCTTTGAGTTTTGTATATAAAGGAATGTGTTCTGTAATAAAGTTACTCAGTTGCTTTCATCCTGTCTTTGAGTCACAACATTCTCTTATTGACATGTCCACACTCTAATTGTAAAAGTTTATTTCAAGCTGTGACAGACTGCGGAATGATCTACCTAATCTGCCGTTTTATTTTACGTTGCAATTATTCTTATTTTATTTTTTATTAAAGTTTATCTGTTATTTCTCTACTTGATTATTTCTACATTGACTAACCTTGGTGGACTGATTTTCCGTTGGAGCTCTAGGGCTTCTTCAATTCTGTTCTTCCAACGATGGTTCTAACTTTGCCATTAATAGTAACAATGATAAGAATACTGAAAATGTTGATGTATATGAATATATGGTACACGGACGGGATACCGAATGCATTTTTGCCGAAGGACAAGAAGCAGAAGCCAGGAAGCTGAACGGACAGAATGCCGAACAGACATAATGCCGAAAGGACACAATGCCTAACAGACGTTAAGTCGAACGGACAAAATGCCGAATAATGACTATATCTCTTTTTATATATTCTATATAAATATCTCTCTTGCAAATTGATAAATGATTTCTTTCATTTATCTATTCATTCTTTCAATCACTTAATCTTTCAGCCAGAAATAAAAAAGAAAATTATTATGTAAATGATAAGTATCGTTAATGGATAAAAAAAATAAGAAAATATCGTATTTAAGATTGTTTTCTTCTTCCAACTTTAACTTTTAACTAATTTGATAATTACTATTTAACTACTTCTTTAAGTAACAATATGCTAGTTTACTATTCATGCTCTGTAGTTATTTATATTTATATTTTTTTCCTTTACTCGAATTTCACTATGGAATTTATTTGTTTAAAAAAGCCAGTTTAACCATGGAATTTACCAAGACAGGACGTGGTGGCCGAAAGTTACTTCATAATGGATATTCATACGTTGTCGATGAAATTGTTAAAGCAACTACTTACTGGAGATGTGAGAGACGAAAAGAGTGCAATGCAAGAATTAGAACGATTAGTGATGTCGAACATGGACAGGCTTCAGAACATTCACATCCTCCTGACGGTGCTCATAATATAATTTTAAAATCTTTGGTTGTAATGAAGAATTCAGCAGAACAAACAGAAGAGGTAACAAGCCGCATAATTAATAAAGTCTTGGAAGAACTGCCACTCAGCATTGCTGGTTCTATACCTAAAAGAGAAACACTTGCAAGAATGGTAAGACGAGCAAGAAAGAATGAAGAAAGTGAAGACTTGGATAAGACAAGTCGTGGCGAGAATTTTCGTCTTTATGAAACCACCTCCGTTACAATTTTATCGACAGAAACTAACTTGGAATTATTATCTAAAAAACGAGCATGGTTTGCCGATGACACATTTGACTCCGCTCCTTTAGGCAAGCAGCTTTATACTTTACATGCCATTGTTTCAAAAAATAAAACCTTGCCACTGGTATATTGTATTGCTAGTAACAAAGAAGAAAAAACGTATGACGAAATTTTTGGATTTTAAAAAGCAAAGGTGTTCAGGATCCTGATTCAATAACTGTTGATTTCGAAAGAGCAACAATAAATAGCATTAAAAAAACTTTCCTAATACATTTTTATCAGGTTGTTTTTTTCATTTTGGCCAATGTTTATGGCGAAACATCCAGTCTTGTGGTCTACAGCAGTGGTATGTTGAACCCAATAACGCACTTTTTATCAAGCAGTTACAAGCACTTGCCTTCGTTCCACCCGCAGATGTACATGAATTATTTAACGAATTGGTAAATATCTTAGATGCTGAAACGGATGAATTGTTAAGTGATTTTTTGGTTTACTTTGAAAGTACATGGTTAGGGATAATCCAGCGAGGTCGAAGGAGGAAACCACTGTTTGATGTTGATTTGTGGTCTATTCACACTCGCGTTAATAATGATTTACCGAGAACAAACAATTCCCTTGAAGGCTGGCATCAGGCATTTAAAAAGAGAATCAACATAACGCATCTAACATTCGCCAAATTACTAAAGGTTATCAGAAATGAACAAGCATGTAATGAAATTCTAATTGAACAAGCTTTTGCAGGGATTGATATAACACGACTTAACAAGAAATACGATGCCATTAACGATAGGATAAAATCCATATTTTGTTCTTATGATAAGGATGAAGGATTAACTTTTTTACGGTCTTTAGCTCACAATTTTTAAATATTCTTTTTTTCTCTTATACATTATACTATGTAGGTTTTTAACTTTTTTTAACCCAGCCGACACATTTTATCTTTTAAATAAACACATATTGTATGTAGTATATTGTGGAAATAAAATGATTATCAAGCATTTTACTTTTATTTCAGGCCTACGTCCTTTTGTCTTTTACAGGTGTTCTGAATAAAAAAAAAATAATCATTGATTTTCTTACTGGACTAAAGGAAAAAATATATATATATTTGCTTATAATTACATTTAGTCGTAGCAGTATTCGGCATTTTGTCCGTTCGACTTAACGTCTGTTAGGCATTGTGTCCTTTCGGCATTATGTCTGTTCGGCATTCT
>NC_090762.1:15135629-15222670 GCF_036898095.1 Palaemon carinicauda | reverse complement strand
AATGTTTTACTTAATTTTTCTTAGGACTTCCAAATGAATTTTTTTTTCTTTCTGACGCCGCCTGAAACGACGGCGTCATAAAGTACGCTCGGTAAACAAACTAAGGAATTTAACGCGCAAGATGAAAGTGATGAATAATGATATTACAGTAAAAGCTTTTATAAAATACCCTGTTATTACAACTATTATTTACCGTATCTATATAAAATCATACATACGTAGCAAAGCAGGAAAACAATCTACGAGAGAGAGAGAGAGAGAGAGAGAGAGAGAGAGAGAGAGAGAGAGAGAGAGAGAGAGAGAGAGAGAGAGAGAGAGTTGTTTTACATACGTAAATGTAAATTTTTAAAAAAAATAGCCCCATTTCATATAAAATAGATTACAAATATTTTTACTTTATCATATTACAGTAGTCTGTATAATACTGTAAAGTTCTGTACAGTATGTTGTTGTTAAAGTCGTGGCGATGAAATTCTCACGAAACAAAAACACGCCATTTGATTACAACAGCTGATTCTCTCTCTCTCTCTCTCTCTCTCTCTCTCTCTCTCTCTCTCTCTCTCTCTCCCCTCTCTCCTCTCTCTCTCCCCTCTCTCTCTCTCTCTCTCTTCGTGTTATACATACTTACATTTAGATGAAGAAACTAAAATTAGTTTTCTTAGTGTCAATTAAATATGAAACGAAAAAATTAGGCCGAGTCTACATCCATTTCAATCATAGCTAAAAATACGGCATCCGATTTCATCAGCAAACCACTATTTTTTGGGAAATATCATTTTATTCTAGAAAATTGCCACTCTTTAAATAGTTAATTGCACATTAAGAAAGCGTGTACTTTTGTTTTTTAAATTTCGGGTGTGATTTAAAAAACGGATTTTGAGCGAAGCGAAAAATCTATTTTTGGGTGAGATAGCCATGGCGTCCTGATGGAAGGTTCCTGTTTGGTAGCTTCCTTGGGTATAAGACTACTAAGATATTCCCAGAGAATTTAACCACAGGTTATCACAGAATTCTAACTTCTGGAGCGAGTATCTCAAAGGTTTCCCTTTAAGACATCGTAATACAACAGGGGACACGCATGTCTGGTCGTGCCACATAGCTATCTCCACCCCGAACAGAGTTAACGCTTCGGTGTGTAAGGGCTGAGAATAGCTGGGAGCCGTTCCACAGCTAATCTCACTCGTGGCTACTACTGATACTCGAGACGTAAACAAACGGACGCCATTGCTCTAATGACGTCACGAGCGTCTTTATCCTGGCGCCAGTTGCTGCCCATCACCATGATACAATTGTGTAGGGTGGGAACAAACTGACGAAGTAGTAGGGAGGGTCCATCAGGACGCCATGGCTATCTCACCCAAAAATAGATTTTTCGCTTCGCTCAAAATCCGTTTTTTGGGCTCAAGCCATGGCGTCCTGATGGAAGAGTACCAGAGAATCAATGTATCGTGGTAGATTTTCCCCCCAGAGTTAAGTGCCTAGGCATTGACAAAATAGCAAAGTAATCTTAGATAAGAACCATAGGAACGAAGTATCCTGCCCCCCATTGGTAGGAAGTTCCCATGGGCTATGCCGACGTCAAAGTGGTATTGAAGGACTATTCATCTTGACAGAAGAGCTCTTTAAGAGCTTAGAGATGAAGCAGAATGTTTGATATTTGTATAGGAACATTCTGAGTAGGTCAGTGGTGGTTGGGCACTGTGTGTAGGATTCATCTCCTGATTATCAGAAGTAAGTATTCGAGTAGGAACCTTACTGAGACAAGGTGAATATAATTTAAGGATAGACATCTTAAATTCTTCATGACCATAAGAAAGGAGGAATAAATAAAACTATGACAGTATGTATTTCATAGTAAGTAGGAGCTGAAAGAGACGCATAAGTAATAAAATAGAAATTTTATTTCACAATGCAGAAATTAAATAATTTACAGCAAAAGTAAAGTTCATTTACAGTAATAATAATGTACATAGAAATAAAGGCTTGCTCTTGAATCTGAAAGGGAATTTCAGGATTAGTAGGTACTCGTTCTCGAGGAACGCAAGTCTTTAAATAACACATCATGCTCAAGGCATGCGGCACTTGTGTAACACTATGACATTTCACCTGGGATAAGAACAGTTATAAAAGCACTAAGTGTTTTTAGACATCACTATGAATCACTCGAGGGTCAACATAGGCACCCGAAGAGTTAGAGTCCCAAATAACTCACTGTTCTACGCAGAGTTAGGTGCAGGTTTCATAACACTACCTGCGGCTACCACAAAATGTTTGATTTCGTGCACTTGTTTCGCATAATGTTTAAAGAAAACTCGCGAGGACTTCCAGCCCGTAAAGTTTTTAAGGCTCTCAAAGTCCATGCTCTGAAAGAAGTTCAGAGAAGATGCCACTTTTCTAGGATCATGACCAGCGGGTGTACTGTTCGGATCCGCTCTGCGAATGAAGTAGGTGATTTTCGCTCTTAATTGTTTCAGTGACAGGTCGCTGCCCGATGTTTCTCCTTTGAAGAGTTGGCCTCCACCAAAGTTTGAAGTTCTGCGAAGATAGACCTTGAGGCTCTCTACTGGACATAGAGAGACATCCTCCTTCAGGGGGCATATTCTCCAAGGGCCCCATCTTTTGGTGGGTAATTCATTTTTGGCGAGAAACGTCGGATCAGGGGAGAGGGTCACTTCTCCTGAATCAGCAAACAGGATGTGTCCCTCTTCTCTTGATAATGCCACTATTTCGCTGACTCGAGCTCCCGAAGCGAGAGCAAATAAAAATATAACTTTCTGAGTCAGATCCTTGAGGGGGCATGAATCGTTGTCCAAGATTGAGGCGAAATGGAGCACCTTGTCTAGTGACCAGGAGATCGGTTTCGGAGGGGGTGCTGGGCGTAGGCGAGCACATGCTTTCGGCAGTTTGTTAAAGATGTCGTTGGACAGATCAATTTGGAAAGCATATAGAATTGGTCTAGTCAAAGCCGATTTGCAGGTTGAAATCGTATTGGCTGCTAATCCTTGTCCATGAAGGTGAATGAAGAAGGACATACAGAAATCAATGGTGATTTCTTTAGGATTTTTTGCTTTAACAAAGGAGACCCATTTCCTCCAGGATGATTCATATTGCCGTCTCGTGGATTCGGTCTTGTATTCCTCTAGGAAGTCTAGACTTTTCTTCGAGATCCCAAACCTCTTCTTTGCGGCAAGGGAGAGAAAATCATGAGATGAAGGTCCTTGATTTTCGATGATGAAGCGAAGACAGTCGACTTCTGTACTTGTTGAGAGAGAACTGGGCCCGGGAGAGGGATCAGCTTGGGCTGCAGCTCCAGGACCAGGGGGGTACCAGTTGCTCCGGGGCCACTTGGGAGCCACTAGGGCCGCTGTCCCTTTGAAGGTTCTCAGTTTGGAGAGGACTTTCAACAGAAGGTTGGTGGGAGGGAACAGGTATATCTTCGACCATCTGTTCCAGTCCAGTGACATGGCGTCCACCGCTTCTGCTTTGGGGTCCTCGTACGGGGCTACGTACAGAGGAAGTTGATTGTTGTCGCTCGTTGCAAAGAGATCTATCTGAAGTTCTGGGACTTGATGAGAGATGAAGGAGAATGATCTTGCGTCTAGAGACCATTCCGACTCTATCGGGTTTGTCCGAGATAGAGCATCCGCTGTCACGTTGCGGAATCCTTGTAGGTGAACTGCAGACAGGTGCCACTTCTTCTTCTCCGCCAGACGGAAGATTGGGAGAAGCACCTGATTTATCTGGGGCGATCTTGAGCCCTGGCGATTGAGACAACGAACTACCACCGAGTTGTCTAGGGTTAGACGGATGTGGATCGAGGGCGGCGGGGATAGCTTCTTCAGAGTAAGAAGGACCGCCATGGCCTCCAAGATGTTTATGTGGAACGTCTTGAATAGTGGAGACCAGGTCCCTTGAGCTTGTTTCAGGTGGGAGTGACCTCCCCAGCCCTCCAGTGAGGCATCCGTGTGGATGTTGAGTGATGGAGGAGGGTGTTGGAGAGGAATGGACCTTTTCAGGGCCATTGCTTCCGACCACGGCTTTAGGAGGCGTCGAAGTCTGTTTGGAAGCCGTCTCTTGAGGTCTCTTCGAGCGATGGATGCCGATCGTCTCCAGACTCCCGCGGCATCCTTTAGCTGTGCACGAAGCACTGGGTTTGTCACTGAGGCGAATTGTAGAGAGCCTAGAACTCGTTCCTGCTGTCGTCTTGAAATGCGTTTGGATTTCAGTAGTCGCTTGACAGACCCTGCTATTTCCTTCCTTTTCTTCTGGGGGATGGAAAGGCGGTGTGACTGAAGATTCCAGTGGATTCCCAGCCACTGAAACTTCTGAGCTGGAGAGAGGCGAGATTTCTTCTCGTTGATCTTGAATCCCAGGTGTTCTAGGTACTGGGTAACTTCGTCGCAAGACTTTGTACACTCTTCGGGCGATGGAGCCCAGACTAGCCAGTCGTCGAGGTAGGCCATCACCTGGACGTTTCTTAGGCGGAGCTGTTGTACTATGGCATCCGCCAGCTTTGTGAAGATCCGAGGGGCCACATTGAGGCCGAATGGCATGGCCCGGAAGGCGTAGCTTTTCCTTTGGAGTCGAAATCCTAGGTAGGAGGAAGCGTGATGGTTCATTGGAATGTGCCAATAGGCATCCGCCAGGTCTATAGAGACCGTGTAGGAACCTTGAGGCAGAAGGGTCCTTATTTGTTGAAGCGTCAGCATCTTGAATTTGTTGTTCTCTATGAACTTGTTGAGGGGGGATAAGTCCAGAATGACTCTGAGCTTGTCTGAGTCCTTCTTGGGAACGCAAAACAGTCTCCCTTGGAACCTGGTGGACTTTACCTTCCTTATCACCTTCTTGTTCAAGAGGTCTAGAACATATTCTTCCAGAATGGGGGTCGATTGTTGGAAGAACCGCTGGAAGATTGGGGGTGGTTGCACCCAACTCCAGCCTAGACCGTTCTTGATGATGCTGTGTGCCCAAGGATCGAAGGTCCAACGATCCTGGAATTGGCGGAGTCTTCCTCCCACCGGAAGCACTTCATTGCTTCTGGTGTCCCGAGGACTTGTTGCCTCGGCCGCTAGCTCCCTTTCCTCCTCTACCTCTGGAGGGACGACGAGAGGCGTCTCTGCTTGCACCCCTGGACGAGCCTCTACCTCTGGCATGAAAGGTAGTGGATGGCTGTTCAAAGGCAGGGGTGAAGACCGGTGACTGTGACAACACCGGTTGGGGGGACCAATTGAAAGGTCTGTTGTGGTTGGGCAACCACTTGGGAGGTAGCGGGTCCCGGAAACTGACGTCTTTGTTGACGTTGCTGGGGTTTCGGTTTCTGAGGTTTCCTCTTAGGCTGAGGTCCATCGTCCTGAGAGGTTTTCCTTTTCCTGGACATGCCCCACTTGTGGAGAAGGTTCCTATTCTCCGTGGCGGCTCTGTCCGTTATTTCCTTGACAAGGTCCGAAGGAAACAGGTGCTTTCCCCAGATGTTGGAGGAAATCAGCCTCCGGGGTTCGTGTTTCACGGTGGCACCGACAAACACGAATTCACGACAGGCTCTACGAGCCTTTATGAAATGGTACAAGTCCTTCATTACCGTCAGTAAGTGGGATTTGGCCAGTACCATGTAGTGATCGGGTACTGCTGTGTCACAGGCCATAACTTCAAGTTGGACTTGATGAGAAAGAGACGCTGCAAGCCTCTCCTTCGTGTCTTGTTCCCGGCGAAGGAGGTGATCATTGAGCTTAGGGAGGTCTTCATTAAACTGACGTCCGGCAACGTCAGGATCAAGCCTACCCACAACGAAAGTATGTTGGACATCTTTCCATTGTCTAGTGTCAGGGGGCGTTACGATGGAGAAGGGTCTGCACTCCTCCAGTGCAGGGCAGGGTTTCCCTTCTTCCGCCGCCTTAAGGCATGCAGCCAAGGCCTTTTCCAAAAATGGAAGAATCGCAGTGTCGGGAGCGACATAAGTAGGATGCTTCTTGCTCAAGGCAGGAAGCTTAGAGCAGGTAAAGCCCCTGCTCTTAAATGCGGAGGCTAGCATAGCCTGGGCCTTTGCGAGATCGAACACTATCTCTTCCTTAGGTTCGGTCTCCTCCTTCGAGGCAGGTTCAGAACGAAGCCGGACGTAACAGTCCGGGTAGGCCTCGAAGCTTGGGAAGAATTCCACATCTTCCAACGGGACCGTGCCGATTTTGTCACTAACAAATATCCTGCCGGTCGCAATAACCATATGCTCTGCATACCTCCACGGGTTGGCATGAGAGCAAGCTGGGAGATCCTTAACCGAGATCTTCTTCGGTTCTCTGGATCCAATCATAGACCTGATGGACTCCTGGTTCTCCTTCAGTCTGTCGTCCATGACAGCTCTAATCAGTCGGATCAGTTCTTGTGTAGAGGAAGAAGGATCCGGGGTCGAGGAGGTAGACGGAATGGACACATCCGTCGGTGTAGGAGTAGGCGGAGGGATGGACGAGGGAGTAGCTCCAATCTCCGACTCGGTGTATTCCACCTTGTCTTCGTCCTCTTCGGCTCCTTGAGCCATAAGCGTCTTCTCCGTGTCTTCCGAGACGTCAGAGATCTGTTCATCCTCTTCGGAATCTAGGCGACACTCGTGCATGGACTGAGCCATGACCACATCAGGTTCCACCGTAATTTGGACAGTGGGGATTGCTTCCTTTGGAACCACTGAATCAGGGGAGGCCTTAGGGAACAGCAGGGACCTCAGTTCTTCGGTGGCCAGGTACGGTCCAGTGGCATTCCTCTGAAAACCACGCACCCACTTGCGCAGTTTCTCACGAGCAATGTCTCTAACCTCCGCTGAGGGAGGGTTATGGAAGGCCTCAACTAGGTAGGCCTGGCAGACCGTACAATCCAGTGGATTCCAGAACTTCCAATCCCCTCTCTTGTCTGAGCAAGGGGCGTGAGTCCTGCACGCCGTATGTCCGTAAAACTGGGAGCGTTTCACGGCACAGTATGCGAAATCGCACTTCATCTGCTCCTCCTGTGGAAGAAAGAGAAAATGAGTATGGGGGAGTCATAGGAATGGCTCTTAAATTAAGTTAATATTAATCATTAATTTTAACTTATATAAGGTGTGATGCATAGAGAGTGAAACAGTAAAGGAGAACACGCTCCATGCATCTCGCCCGGCTGGTTACCATAGGCTTGGTCCTGGGATAATCCAAATGACCGAGATCATTGGATATAGTTTCCTAGGATTCCCATTATATTGGAACTCCATGGAAAGCCAAGGACAAGGTTGGGATCGAATTCATTCGGTTCCCAGATAAGAGCCAGAAGGTCTCATTAAGGGTAACTGCTTCTGGCAACCAGCCGTGCTAAGATGCACATAGCATGCTGGAAATAGAAGAATGCAAAGAGACAGCATGATCACTAATAGAGCAGTACTAGGTACTGATCTTAGAAGCAAAGCAGCTTATCTATTTGCCAGGTAGGGCTATCTTAGTCTTATGATAGCTACAGAGAGGGGGTGCAAGTATTCTTGACGCCTCCGGGGTATCCGGCAAGCCGCCGGCACGCCGGAGCTCGCTCCAGCATAGATTCTGGCATTAGAACAGACAATTTTCAAAAGTCAGTTAGATACCAGGATGGCGGCCGCCGGCACAACGGCGGCACGCCGGCAGGGAGCGGCGGCTCCGGCAGCCGGAGGATGTCGGATTGGTGACTGGGGTAAGGATGGTACAGGTAGTATCGGGTTGCCGGCAGTATATGCCGGCACTCCGGAGATCGACCGGCAAGCGGACGATTAGATAGGAGTAGGAGAGCCGCCGGTATTAGCCGGCGGCAGCCGGCAGTCCCTCGGAACACGGGGGGCTGGCGGCAAGGGTAGGGAAGTCACCAAGAGGCAGGTATTGCCGGCATAAGAGGCGGCAAGAGACCGGCACCCAGATAGATAGAGAGACAGGGGGAGGGGGGGAAGGATGCAGGAAGTACCTTCAGGGTTCCAGACATCCCTCCCCCTCCCTGAGGGGGTGTACCCATGATAGAGACAGGCTCTATCATCCATATGCAGGGGTCACTAGGGACCGGGAGCAGGTAGCCCAAGGGAGGACTAGGGAACACCCAAGATGGGGGGGGGGGAGACTCCCTTATGCAGAGCTACACTAGGAACTAACCTTATAGGACACTATGAAGGTATATGTACCAGAGCGGACTGCACAAGGAAGCTCGGGTAGCCCTACTCATCCACCCTAAGGAGGAGTTGTAGGACAGGGGACAGATGAGTATAAACTAACCTAAGCATAGGCTAGGCTATACAAGAGATAGGTGGGGAGGGAGAAGAGAGGGGTCTTCCCAGGAAGGGTTTCTGTACCAGAGCGGCCACAAAGGGAAGGGAGGACACTCCCTAACCTAAGATTAGGCTGATCGGCTAAAACGGTGCAAGAGTACAGTTTCAGCATGGAACAGAGAAACCTTCCTAACCCGACCTAGATCAGGGCTAAAAGTCCTGAACTAGGCAAGGAAGAAGACGTATCGCTATCGCAGGAAAGTCGCAGACTATCCTAGCCATAGAGGTAGGCTAGCCTAACCTCACTCTCAGACGCAATCCTAAAGGGGGTTCATTCCTTTAGGGAGGACTGAGAGGCGATATAATACTCTATTAGACAATGAATCCCTTTACTCAGAAAAGGGATCAAGGCTAATTAGAGGGAATGCCAAGGCAGGGGATGAAGGAAGCATATAGGGGTCCTAAGGTTAGGTTAGGCTAGTAAGAATCACTGACTAGCCTATCCCCTATATGGTCCCTGAAGGCGAAAACATTTGCATCACTAGTCAAAAGTATTGTAAAATAATAATGCCACTATCTTCATAACTTAGTCTAGGATCACTGATAAATCATGCATGAACACTTGTATATAGGCTCCTGGCCTGGGGGCTATAGTAGCCGACTGGTATGAGGTCAATCGATGACCGATAAAAGCGTCTAAACACGAAATAAAAGTTCCTAGCTATGAAGACTAAATAAACTAATGTATTCGATTAGTATATAAGGCCGGAAGCGTTGTTGTGGCTAACTAAATAAGACATGCAAAACAACAACGACGCCATAAAATGGCGGGTCCGGTAGAGGCACAGCTCTGCCACAAAACATCAATTATTTCGCAAAATAATATTTACTTTACGGCCAGAGCTTAATTAAACAATACTGGAACCTTGTACTCAACTTTCCAGAAGAAGGCGAGGCTGAAGGTAACGACATAGCGAAGATGCAAAACGATAAAGTTCACACAAGGGAAAATCCGTCTCAGTAGGGCAGCTACTAAACAAAGGATAAAGACGCTCGTGACGTCATTAGAGCAATGGCGTCCGTTTGTTTACGTCTCGAGTATCAGTAGTAGCCACGAGTGAGATTAGCTGTGGAACGGCTCCCAGCTATTCTCAGCCCTTACACACCGAAGCGTTAACTCTGTTCGGGGTGGAGATAGCTATGTGGCACGACCAGACATGCGTGTCCCCTGTTGTATTACGATGTCTTAAAGGGAAACCTTTGAGATACTCGCTCCAGAAGTTAGAATTCTGTGATAACCTGTGGTTAAATTCTCTGGGAATATCTTAGTAGTCTTATACCCAAGGAAGCTACCAAACAGGAACCTTCCATCAGGACGCCATGGCTTGAGCCCAAAAATCGAGTATTGTTGACTTCTTTTTTTTTTTACTTTTGGCTGTGATTAGATCAGCTGTAATGTAGCTGCCGCTCTTGAGTGTGTACGAATACACTAACAAAGTATCATTTATACCATTTCTTAACTTATTCAAACCGTCTACAGTATACAGTTGATATTACATAAGCACCAATGTGTTATAACCTATCAATTTTTTTTTGTTTATTACATTTAAACCCCCCCTCTCTCTCTCTCTCTCTCTCTCTCTCTCTCTCTCTCTCTCTCTCTCTCTCTCTCTCTCTCTCTCTCTCTCTCTCTCTCTACCTCTCTCTCTCTCTGTGGGCTACTTTTCACTACCTCCCATTCCTTACCTCTCTCTATCTCTCTAACAAATGATATCTTTGTTGCTCCTCAAAGTTTCAATTATATTGAAAATCAATCATGATTCAATTTTCCTTACTTTCTCCAATCTCGCACCATCGGTCACATCGCAGTATTTTCGATATTTCCGGAAAATCCGCGATATATGTATATACATGGGTTATGAAAAAAATCCGCGAAGTGGTGAATCCGCGATGGTCGAACCGCGAAGTAGCGAGGGTTCACTGTATATATAATAACCAAAACACCATTCATATAAACCAAAAAACTATCAAAACTTAACGTTAACTGCACACCACCAACACCAAAATATCTTTATATATATCACGAGACCAACACTCGTTCACAGAAAGCCGAACTGTCTTTACGGCACAGTACACACTAACACAGCTCTGTGATCAACGGTCCGCTGGGTGGCAATTTGCCATAACTGCCTCGGTGATTGGGGTGGTCGTTATAATCATCATCATCATCATCATCATCATCATCATCATCATCATCATCAGCAATCTCAATTCACAGGCCTAGGTCATCAACAGTTCAGCAATCCTATAAAACAGTCCAAACAAAATCAGTTACAGGCCAGGTCATCAACAGTATATCCACTTTCAAAAAGTAACTCTCCAAAGAAGGAATCACGGCTTTTTAAATAAATAAACTCTTCCACGCTGGTAATAATAATGAAGTAAATCCAGCGTTCACAGAACTACCTTAAGCTGCAGTCAAATCAAAAAAGCATTCGCTCCGAAACATTCACCACTGTCGTAACCTAACTAAAAAAAAAATGTTAAACAAACAACTTCAAATATACCGACAGTCTTTCCCACTACAAACAATCATTCGCTAACTACCACTTGTTCTTCGGCGCGCACCGCGGACACACAAACACACATACACACACAAACACACACACACTCAAACACACACACACACTCAAACACACACACACACACACTCTCGCGCACACGCGATTTAGCAAAACTAAAGCAAATGAAATTCTCTCTTTCTCTCTCTCTCTCTCTCTGGATTTGGCAAAAGAAAATAAACAAAAAAAATAAAACAAAAATTAATCCTCCACAACTCTCCCTGGAGGAGAGATCAATCTGGTCTCGGAGGCAGGACAAAGGTTAATATTCGAATAGGAATATTATCAAAGCATGTGTGAGCATATAACATAATTACATATATTATTCTTCTCATTATCTAGAGAAAAAAGAGGTAAATGAAACTATAACAATCGTATATTTCTTGATAAAGAATAGGAGCGGAGAGAGACTCACATGGAATAAAATAAGACATTTTATTTCAAAGATTGCAGATCATTATGGTAGTAATTACAATAATGAATATAGAGTTTATTTACAATAATAAAAGAATAATGTACATAGAAAATAAAGACTTCAATCTTGAATCTGAAAAGAAATTATACCTTTTAGAAACACAAGTTTCGGAAGAACGTCAGTCTTTTTCAAAGAAAACACATCATGCCCTAGGGCATGTGGCACTCATGTAAAGTCTATGACATTTCACCTTGGTAAGAACAGTCTATTAGAACAACTAAGTGTCCATGAAATCACTATGTATCACAAAAGGGTCAACACAGGCACCCTTAGAGTTAGTCCCAAGTAACTCACTGTTCTATGCAGAGTTAAACAGCAGGTTTCATAACACTACCTGCGGCTACCATGTAATGCTTAACTTCGTGCACTTGTTTTGCGTAGTGCTTGAAGAAAACGCGCGATGATATCCAGCCTGTGAAGCTCTTGAGGCTTTCGAAATCCATACTCTGGAAGAAGTTCAGAGAAGACGCGACTTTTCTAGGATCATGACCTGCGGGTGTACTGTCAGGATCCACTCTGCGAATGAAGTAGGAGATTTTCACTCTTAGTTGTTTCAGTGACAGGTCGCTACCCGATGTTTCTCCTTTGAAGAATTGTCCTCCACCAAAGTCTGAAGTTCTTCGAAGATAGACCTTAAGACTCTCCACTGGGCATAGAGAGACATCTTCCTTCAGGGGCAGATTCTCCAAGGGCCCCATCTCTTGGTGGGTAATTCATTCTTAGCAAGAAACATCGGATCAGGGAAGAGGGTAAGCTCTCCTGTATCTGCGAACAGGATATGACCCTCTTCTCTTGATAATGCCACTATTTCACTGACTCGGGCTCCCGAGGCGAGAGCAAAAAGGAAGATAACTTTTTGAGTCAAGTCTTTCAGAGGGCACGAATCGTTGTCCAGGTTAGAGGCAAAATGGAGCACCTTGTCCAGGGACCAGGAGATAGGTTTTGGTGGAGGTGCTGGGCGTAGTCTAGCGCATGCCTTTGGCAGTTTATTGAAGATATCACTGGACAAATCAATCTGGAAGGCGTACAGGAGTGGTCTAGTCAAAGCCGATTTGCAGGTGGAAATAGTGTTGGCCGCTAAGCCTTGTCCATGAAGGTGAATGGAGAAGGACATACAAAAATCAATGGTGATTTCTTTAGGATTTTTTGCCTTGACGAAAGAGACCCACTTTCTCCAGGAAGATTCATATTGCCGTCTTTTAGATTCAGTCATGTATTCCTCGAGGAAGTCTAAGCTTTTCTTCGAGATTCCAAACCTTTTCTTTGTGGCTAAGGAGAGAAAATCATGAGATGAAGGTCCCTGACTTTCAGTGATGAAGCGAAGACAGTCGACTTCTTTACTTGTTGAGAGAGAACTGGGTCCGGTAGGGGGATCAGCGTGAGCTGCAGCTCCAGGACCGGAGGGTACCAATTGCTCCCGGGGCCACTTGGGATCCACTAGGGCCGCTGTCCCTTTGAAGGTTCTCAGTTTGGAGAGGACTTTCAGCAGAAGGTTGGGAGGAGGGAACAGGTATATCCTGGACAATCTGCTCCAATCCAGTGACATAGCATCCACTGCTTCTGCCTTGGGGTCCTTGTACTGGGCCACATATCCTGCATTCTCCGACGTTAACCCGTGGAGGTATGCGGAACATATGCCTATGTGAGCAGGCAGGATCTTCCTCTCGGAGAAACTGGGTACCGTTCCAGTGGAGGAGATTGAGTTTTGGCCCAGCTGAGGGGTCTACCCGGACTGTTATGTCCGACTCAAAAATGACCCGGTAGCCAAAGAAGAGACGGAGCCCAAAGAAGTAATTGTCTTTGATCTCGCTAAGGCGCAAGCTATGCTTACGTCGAACCTAAAAGAGAGGGCATTCACTAGCTCAAAGGTGCCGGCTTTGAGCAAGAAATACCCATCATTTATTGCTGACCCTCAACGTGCTTTTCCCTTTATGGATAAAGGGCTTAAAGCAGCCCTGAAGGCGGCGAGGGCAGGAAAACCCTGTCCCACGCTAGAAGAATGCAAGCCTTTCTCCCTTGCTTTCCCTTCAGATGATAAAGACTGGAAGGACGTTCATGTTACCCTCTCAGTCGGGAAGCTGGAGGCCGATATCGCTGGACGACAGTTCAACGAGGACCTCCCAAAGCTGTCAAAGTTTCTCTTAAAAAGAGAACACAAGACTAAAGAACGCCTGGCTGCGTCTATGTCTCTCCAAACAGGGCTAGAAACAATGGCTAGCATTCCTGATACCTCAGACATGTATATGGTCTTTGCCAAGGCTCACTTGGCTACAGTAACTAAGGACCTATACAACTTTGTCAGAGCCAGGACGGCTTGTAGAGAGTTCGTGTTTGCTTCCGCCCCCGTAAAACACGAACCCAGGAAGCTCATAGCTTCTAATATCTGGGGAAAAGACCTCTTTCCTAGTGATGTGGTCAAAGAGGTCGTAGATAAGGCTGCCTCGGAGAACAGAAATCTTCTCTCTAAGTGGGGCTTATCCTTAAATAGGAAATCTTCGGCTGAAGGAGGTCCCCAGCCGAAGAACAAGTCTAAACGACTGCCCTCTCAACCAAGACAGCAACACCAACAGCTTCCTCTGGCCGCGGTGTCCCACACAGTGTCACAACCTACCACCACCTTTCAACTGGTGCCCCAAACACTGGCCTAGGGTGGAGTTGGAACCCGACTCCACCAAGCCTTCCTCATTTCTTCCAACCCTCAACCCTAGTTTTGGAAGAATATGTTCAGGAATTACTGGACAAGAAAGTAATACGGAAAGCAGAGTCCATCAAGTTTCAAGGAAGGCTATTCTGTGTTCCGAAAAAGGATTCGGAAAAGCTCAGAGCATTCTGGACTTATCTCCACTCAACAAGTTCATTGTGAACTACAAGTTCAGAATGCTGATGCTTCAGCACATAGGGACCCTTCTGCCCAAAAGGGCATACACAGTCTCCATAGACATGCGTACTGGCATGTGCCAATCAACCGTCAGGTTTCCCCCTACCTAGGGTTCAAGCTCCATAAAAGAAGATATGTCTTCAGAGCCATGTCCTTCGGTTTGAACATCGCACCGAGAATATTTACAAAGCTTGCGAACGCAGTTACTCGACAACTACGCCTTAAGGGTGTTCAGGTAATGGCTTACCTGGACGATTGGCTGGTGTGGGCAGCATCCAAAGAAGAATGCGTCCAAGCCTCCATAAAGGTGATCCAGTTCCTAGAGTATCTAGGGTTCAAGATAAACTTGAAAAAGTCTCGGCTGTCTCTAGCTCAAAAGTTCCAGTGGCTGGGAGTTTACTAAGGACTTACAGTCACATTGCCTCTCGTTGCCGATGGCAAAGAGAAAGGAGATAGGAGGGGCCGTCAAAAATCTTCTTCAATCTCGAAGAATACCAAGAAGACAACAGGAGAGTGTGTTGGGGTCTCTCCAGTTTGCCTCTTTGACGGACCCACTTTTGAGAGCACGATTAAAAGATGCATCAGAGATCTGGAGAAAATTCGCTTACAACGATCGAAGAGATCTACTAAGAACACTACCAAGTTGTCTACGATCAATTCTCAAGCCATGGTCGGAAGTGAAGAGCTTAAGAGGAAAAGTACCCTTGCAACCACCCCCTCCTGCAGTCACCGTCAACACAGATGCCTCATAGGAAGGATGGGGGGGGGGTCATTCTCATCATCGAAAGGTACAGGGAACTTGGTCCCCCCTCTTCAAGTCCTTCCACGTCAATTACCTGGAAGCCATGGCAGTGTTTCTTTCCCTGAAGAAACTGAAACTTCGCTACTCTATCCACATTCGTCTGGTTCTAGACAGCGAGTTGGTTATGAGATGCATAAATCGACAAGGTTCGAGATCGCCTCAGCTAAATCATGTGATACTAGCAATCTTTCATCTGTCCTAGAAGATGAAATGGCACTTATCAGCAGTCCACCTTCAAGGATTCCGTAATGTGATAGCGGACGATCTATCCAGGTTCAGCCTGATAGTCCGAATGGTCCCTAGATGCAGGATCATTCTCGTTCATACTGAACAAAGTCCCAGGATTGCAAGTAGATCTCTTCGCAACGAGCGACAACAAGAAGTTGGCCCGGTACGTAGCCCCGTACGAGGATCCTCTAGCGGAAGCAACGGACGCAATGTCCCTGTATTGGAACAGGTGGTCCAGGATTTACCTGTTCCCACCAACCAACTTTCTGTTGAAAGCACTCGACAAACTGAGATCCTTTCGGGGATGGGCAGCGATAGTGGCCCACAAGTGGCCAGGCAGTGTATGGTTTCCATTGATAACAGAACTACGCCTGAAGCTGATCCCGTTGCCAGAACCAGTTCTGACTCAGCTAGTAAAGAAATAGACTGTCTACGCTTCATCAGAGAAAACCCAGAACCTTCATCTCATGATTTTCTCACCCTAGCGGTCAAGAAAAGGTTTGGGATTTCCGAAGACAGTATTAACTTCTTAGAAGAGTACAAGTCAAAGTCAACGAGAAGACAATACGAATCCTCCTGGAAGAAATGGGTGGCCTTTGTTAAGGCGAAGAAACCTCGAGATTTCTACGGATTTCTGCTTGTCCTTCTTCATCCATATTCACGGACAAGGACTAGCGGCTAATACGATTTTGACATGCAAATCTGCCTTGGCTAGACAGATTCTTTATGCCTTCCAAGTGGACTTTTCTAATGAAGTCTTCAATAAGATTCTGAAAGCCTGTGCTAAACTTCGACCTGCAGCCCCTCCTAGGCCTATTTCATGGTCCTTGGATAAGGTGCTTCATCTGGCTTCGACCTTAAACAATGAAGATTGCTCGCTAAAAGACTTGACTCAGAAAGTGATGTTTTTATTTGCACTAGCCTTAGGAGCCAGAGTTAGTGAAATAGTGGCCCTCTCGAGGAATGACGGCCACATACAGTTTACACCAAATGGTGAACTAAATCTCTTTCCGGATCCGACGTTTCTCGCCAAGAATGAGCTACCCACTAAGAGATGGGACCCCTGGAGAATCTGCCCTCTGAAGGAAGAAGCATCTCTCTGTCCAGTGGAATGCTTAAAGGTCTATCTTCGTAAAACTTCAGACTTTAGGGAATGCCAACCTTTTAGGGGAGAGACTTCTAGTTCGACATTATCTTTGAAACAGATAAGGGCGAAAATCACTTACTTTGTTCGCAGAGCGGATCCTGATAGTACACTCGCAGGTCGTGATCCGAGAAAGGTTGCCTCGTCTCACAATTTTTTCCAAACTATATCTTTTGATAATCTGCATGCTTATACTGGTTGGAAGTCCTCCAGAGTATTTTTCAAGCACTATGCGAAGCAACTGCAAGAAATAAAACTTCAAGTGGTGGCTGCAGGCTGTGTAATAAAGCCTGTAGTTTGATTACTGCGAAGGACAGTGCACTAATTGGGACTGTTAGTGAAGGGTGTACATGATAGACTTTGGTATATCATGATATGGAGTGTCGATATGGACATTATATACTGTCTTACTCAGTTAAGTGAACATAAGCATAATATTTGATATGTGTGCCAGCATATTTATGCGTGATGTTTTTAGTAATAACATTTATTGAAATTTCCTATTTCATAGAGTGGCATTGTTTCTCTTGTAGACGAAACCTATTTATTTTTTTATGCCGCGGGGGCATGAAACAATTAGAATAGCGCCAACGTTATCCCTGCGTGTCGTAAGAGGCGACTAAAAGGGACGGGACGAGGGGGCTGGGAACCCCCTTTCCTGTAAAAGTATCCTGTGAGACAGAAACAAAGAGATGGAGCTGGGGGGAGAGTGACTGCTCCCCGCACTCTAGTTTTGGGGTGTTTGAATGTGCGTGGATGTAGTACGATAGAGAGTAAAAGATGTGAGATTGGAAGTATGTTTAGAAGTAGAAGGATGGATGTATTGGCCTTGTGTGAGACAAAGATGAAAGGAAAGGGTGAAGTGATGTTTGGTGAAATGTCTGGTAGAGTGTCTGGGATTGAAAGGGGGAGAGCGAGAGAAGGTGTGGCTTTATTGCTGAGTGAATGGATGACAGGTAAAGTAGTGGAATGGAAGGAGATATCATCTAGGTTAATGTGGGTAGGGGTTAGGTTGGGTAGGGAATGTTGGGCGTTTGTCAGTGCGTATGGGCCAGGTAGTGAGAAAAGTGAAGAAGAGCGGAATGAGTTTTGGAATGAATTAACTAGGTGTGTAGAAGGACTGGGTAGAAGGAATTATGTAGTTGTTGTGGGTGACTTAAATGCTAGAGTGGGTGCTGGAGAGGTAGAAGGTGTCATTGGGAAGTATGGCGTACCAGGTGAAAATGAGAGTGGTGAGAGACTGGTAGATATGTGTGTTGAACAAGAGATGGTAAAAAGTGCTAGCTTTTTTGAGAAGAAAGATAAGAATAAGTATACATGGGTAAGAGTGGCAAATGGAAGAGTAGTAGAAAGGGCATTAGTGGATTATGTGTTGATAACTAAAAGAATGTTTGGAAGATTGAAAGACGTGCACGTGTTTGGGGGTATGGCTAACGGTATGTCTGATCATTTTTTGGTGGAAGGAAAATTGGTTGTAGCAAAAGAGTGGGGGAATAGAGTAGGTGGATGTAAAAGGGAGCTAGTGAGGGTTGAAGAGCTAATAAAACCTGGGGTAAAAAGTAAATATCAGGAAAGGTTGAAAATGGCATATGACGAGGTGAGAGTAAGAGAAACTGGTAATTTAGAGGAGGAGTGGAAGTTAGCAAAAGAAAATTTTGTTGGGATTGCAAGTGATGTATGTGGCAAGAAGGTTGTTGGAGGCAGCATGAGGAAGGGCAGTGAATGGTGGAATGAAGGAGTGAAGGTAAAAGTGGAAGAGAAAAAGAGGGCTTTTGAAGAATGGCTGCAGAGTAATAGTATAGAGAAGTATGAAAAATAGAGAGAAAAAGGTGGAAGTAAAGCGCAAGGTACGTGAGGCAAAGAGGGCAGCTGACCTGAGGTGGGGTCAGGGACTGGGTCAGTCATATGAAGAGAATAAGAAGAAGTTTTGGAAAGAAGTGAAGAGAGTAAGAAAGGCCGGCACAAGAATTGAAGAGACAGTGAAAGATGGAAATGGAAGGTTGTTAAAAGGAGAGGAGGCAAGGAAAAGGTGGGCGGAATATTTTGAAAGTTTGCTGAATGTTGAGGATGATAGGGAGGCAGAGATTATTGCTGTTCCAGGTGTTGAGGTGCCAGTGATGGGAGATGAGAATGAGAGAGAGATTACAATAGAGGAAGTGAGGAGAGCACTAGATGAAACGAGAGTAGGAAAAGCATCTGGTATGGATGGTGTGAAAGCTGAGATGTTGAAGGAAGGGGGTGTGACTGTAATTGAATGGTTGGTGAGATTGTTTGATGTGTGTTTTGTGTTGTCAGTGGTACCAGTAGATTGGGTCTGTGCATGTATTGTACCACTATATAAGGGTAAGGGAGATGTGCATGAGTGTTGTAATTCAAGAGGTATTAGTTTGTTGAGTGTAGTTGGAAAAGAGTATGGTAGAGTACTGATTAATAGGATTAAGGATAAAACAGAGAATGCAATCTGGGAAGTACAGGGGGGTTTTAGAAGAGGTAGGGGTTGTATGAATCAGATTTTTGCAGTTAGGCAGATATGCGAGAAATATTTAGCAAAAGGTAAGGAGGTGTATGTTGCGTTTGTGGATCTGGAGAAAGCATATGATAGAGTTGATAGGGAAGCAATGTGGAATGTGATGAGGTTATATGGAGTTGGTGGAAGATTGTTGCAAGCAGTGAAAAGTTTCTACAAAGGTAGTAAAGCATGTGTTAGAATAGGAAATGAAGTGAGCGATTGGTTTCCGGTGAGAGTGGGGCTGAGACAGGGATGTGTGATGTCACCGTGGTTGTTTAACTTGTATGTTGATGGAGTGGTGAGAGAGGTGAATGCTCGAGTGCTTAGACGAGGATTAAAACTGGTAGACGAGAATGATCATGAATGGGAGGTAAATCAGTTGTTGTTTGCGGATGATACTGTACTGGTAGCAGACACAGAAGAGAAGCTTGACCGACTAGTGACAGAATTTGGAAGGGTGTGTGAGAGAAGGAAGTTGAGAGTTAATGTGGGTAAGAGTAAGGTTATGAGATGTACGAGAAGGGAAGGTGGTGCAAGGTTGAATGTCATGTTGAATGGAGAGTTACTTGAGGAGGTGGATCAGTTTAAGTACTTGGGGTCTGTTGTTGCAGCAAATGGTGGAGTGGAAGCAGATGTACGTCAGAGAGTGAATGAAGGTTGCAAAGTGTTGGGGGCAGTTAAGGGAGTAGTAAAAAATAGAGGGTTGGGCATGAATGTAAAGAGAGTTCTGTGTGAGAAAGTGATTGTACCAACTGTGGTGTATGGATCGGAGTTGTGGGGAATGAAAGTGATGGAGAGACAGAAATTGAATGTGTTTGAAATGAAGTGTCTGAGGAGTATGGCTGGTGTATCTCGAGTAGATAGGGTCAGGAACGAGGTGGTGAGGGTGAGAACGGGTGTAAGAAATAAGTTAGCGGCTAGAGTGGATATGAATGTGTTGAGGTGGTTTGGCCATGTTGAGAGAATGGAGAATGGCTGTCTGCTAAAGAAGGTGATGAATGCAAGAGTTGATGGGAGAAGTACAAGAGGAAGGCCAAGGTTTGGGTGGATGGATGGTGTGAAGAAAGCTCTGGGTGATAGGAGGATAGATGTGAGAGAGGCAAGAGAGCGTGCTAGAAATAGGAATGAATGGCGAGCGATTGTGACGCAGTTCCGGTAGGCCCTGCTGCTTCCTCCGGTGCCTTAGATGACCGTGGAGGTAGCAGCAGTAGGGGACTCAGTAGTATGAAGCTTCATCTGTGGTGGAAATGTGGGAGGTTGGGCTGTGGCACCCTAGCAGTACCAGCTGAACTTGGCTGAGTCCCTGGTTAGGCTGGAGGAACATAGAGAGTAGAGGTCCCCTTTTTGTTTTGTTCTTGTTGATGTCGGCTACCCCCCAAAATTGGGGGAAGTGCCTTTGGTATATGGATGGATTATGCTTTTGATGTCTATGTATAGCATAAAATATATGATTTAATCATAACTTCTGTGTTTCTTGTTAATAAACTATGTTTGTTATGTTTGTTACTGTATTATAATTCCTACGCGAACATAAACTTGTCTGATTGGCAGACTTAGGAGGTACAGTACTCTATTCAGTACCTGATATAAACTACTCTTTACGTATATATGACAAAATATACTTCTGCTTGCTAAATTGTTCCTTGAACTCACAATCCTCGGCAATGCCATGTCAGAGATGAACCATTGAGTAAGATGACCCGAGGGTAGGCCGTTTTGTCCGTAGTCCCATAGAGGGTAGTTCGGGGTTCCGAAGTGCCAAACGTGTGTGCCGCACCAAGTACCATTTTTCCGAAGGTACTTTCTCAGTAAAGTAAGGGCAGCCTTGTAATTTGTAACAAAGCAGTCTTTATAAAACTATCTCCTCGGGAATTACTTGTGCATGGAATCATCCTCCATAATTGCTTTCCTAAATTGATGGAATCCGAATACGACCCATATCAAGTTGGGTGGTATTGGTCTTCAATCAATTTAGGAAAACAGGAATGAAAGAGGATTTCATGCACAAATAATGCCAGAGGGAATAGTTTTCACAGACTGTTCTCTTAAGACATGAAGGCTTCATTACCAGGAAAATCAGCTCAGTTAAGTAAGGACGTATTTGCAGTACGATGAACACTGCTACGAATGACTGCATAACAAATGGGATGGAAAATCATGTTGTTCCAACACAGAGACTTACCTGGAACTACTTTCTAGGAAGTACCTGGAATCTTCTCTCAACCGACCAGAGTTTTGTGTAGTTTACCCTACTTCCGTTTTCTGTGAGGATCACTCCGGGCGGAAGGATACGTGCCCTGAGGCTGACCCCGAGTCAGGCCACATGCTAGCTTGGGTCTCGACCCTCAGTAAGTTCTCTGGTCGCATCGTGATATCATCTCGATGCTCTCCTTATCTCAGTGTGATCCTTTGTGTCCCCGACTCTTGTGTCCCGCGTGTTCCCACGTGGTCCGCTGTACTTTCCCTTGTGCTCTCGCGTGTTCACTTGTTTTCCCTTGTGCTTTCCCTTGTGTTTTTAAAGTGTTTAATTGCCCTTGTTATCCTTTCCCGCTGCGTTCCTGTGTCTTGCGGTATTGTGCTAGTGCGGTATGGAGCATCCCCGCCATTGTCCTGGGCCTAAGGCTGGGAAGTAGTGTGGTGCGTTCTTGTCTAAGCCTGAGGTGGACCCGCACTCACTTTGCTCTTCGTGCAGGGGTAGAGTTTGCTCCCCTTCGGACACATGTCCGGAGTGTGTCGGGGAGTGAGGTGCAGTGGGTGAGGTTTGGAACGAAGTAGTAGTCATCTAAACTTTCGCCCAGGAAGACCAGCATTTCTTCACCCGCGACGTCGACGGGAGAGAAGTCTGACAGGGTTCCTTCTTCATCCCCTACCCAGAGTAGGGGACGAGGTAAGTTCTTTGCGGGGAAGAAACCAATGGTTCTTCCCCAGGAGTCGTTTCTTCGGGATTCTGGAGTTGCTGATCCTTTACAGGCAAGTGGGGGGCCTGAAGGTTTACTTAGTGAGGGTCCACAAGACGATGCCCATGTGCTTGGGGGGCACGTCTCTTCGGACGATCCTATGTGGAATAAAGATGTCCCTGTGTCTTCACCAGCTTCTTGAATTTGTTTCAGGCACCTCCGCAGCTGAAGAGGCCCCAGGAAAAGAAGATTCACCGTTGGAAGATCCCCTTGGATGGGGGCCCCCGAGGACTCCCTGTAGGTCACCTTTGAGGGGGGAGGACGGCCTTGGATCCTGGTTCCAGAATGTAGATCGTCCGACCTCTCTCCCAGCCCCTCTATCGGCAGTTCCCGACGTCTTCCTTCAGCCTTCAACATCTGGAACCCAGAAAATTGCGAAACCGGCCGCGCCCGCCTCTCGGATCTGTTACGAGGAGTTGTCGGAGTCTTCGGCGGCAGGCCCATCGTTGTCGTCGGAGAGAAAGGCATGGAGAAGACACTGTCGAAGGAGGGGCAGGTCCAGGAGACGGCGCTCCCCCTCAAGGTCCCATTCTAGGTCACGACATGGGAGGAAGCGGTCAAGGTCCCAGAGGGGGAAAGCCAGGAGGAGCAGTTCGCCAAAGGAGCAATGGGTCCTCGTTCCCTGCAGTAACCCTCTTAATGAGAGAATGCCTTGATGAAGTCATTGAGCTTCAGCACGGCATTTCATTCCCATGCTGAAACTTGGTGACGGGCAAGAGGGCTCTCGAACTTGGGGAAATTGCTCCCCCAGTTCGAATCTAAATTTTCTCTCCTTAACCTTTTTATTTTACTCAATATTACGTCGACCTTATCCTAATTTCATGAACTTTCTTTTGTCTTGCTTTCCAAACTCTGAGAAAAATTTCCCTCATTATATGTGTATACATTATGTACATATATATTTATTATTTTTTTTTTCTCCTATGAGTTGGATGTTTCTACATCCATTGTAGCCCCGGTGGGGATGTTCATACATCCTTTATTGCTGCCTACTTTGATGAGTGGGAGGAGGTATCACGGTTGGGAGGTGTTTGCATTTAAAGCTATATGTGAGAGTATTGGGTGATTTCAGCCATCCCGAAGATGGTTTGGACCTTTTTGGCGGAACTATTCTCAAGTGTTGGGTCTTCGGAATCCAGGGGGATCCAATGCTTGGGATAGGACTCTCGGCTTTTGACCAGAAGCCCGTCATTACAGATATGGGGAGGATGACTCCATAGTTTCTTGGTCTCAGTCCTAACAGGCGGGTTCAGCTTACACCTGTGCCTCTATATCTTTTTTGATGCTATCCTTCGGGTAGGGTATGGAGTGGACCATCTGGGAAGTATACTCTCATTGTGCCGATAGTGGAGAGTGCAAATTTCTTTTCTGACGTGTGATGGCGTAACATTCTCGAGCAGGTACATCAAACTAACCCTTTTCTCTCTCTCTCTCGTCTAATGGATTCTTTAAGTAACGAACCCCCATCCCCTGGATACGCTGAATCTCCCCCGGCACTGTTGACGACCTCTGCTAATTCAATTAAGGAAAATTCTGTTGACGACCTAGGAATTAAAAAGGACCCCTTTACTTATGTTTTAAAACCAATTGAGTCTGGTAACAAAGGGAAACTAAGAATCCTTCATGTTACCCAAATTCCAATAAATACTGATTATGATATGATATATAAAGCATTTAGATGCTATGGAGTGATAAAAGAAATTAGAATGATACTTGAAAATGAAAGATGGCATTCATGGATAACTTATAATAATCTTGAAGAAGCATTGAACGCAATATTTAACATCAATGATATCAAAATTAATAACTTAAATGTCATGGGTGCCGTATGTGATAAGATACCAAACAGTTTGGGTGTATATAGACCTGCTGACTGGTTTGAGAAAGATATCGATTTAACAATGCTCCCCCAAAGAAAGCCAAAACCACCAATGTGGCTTGCTGCTGAACCTAAAGGGAGTAATGGGAATTATTTTAAAATTAGCAAACTAATTCAGAAAAAGGTAGGAACCATTGCACCAGGGGATATATCTCGCTTTGGGAAAAATAGCTTCTTCATCCATGCATAATCATACACGCAATCAGTTATACTGTCTAACCTTAAGACAAGCAGTGACGAGGATTTGTTAGATGTCAAACCCCACCTAAACTTTAGCTACGGAAGGGGAGTAGTCTTCAATAAAGATCTGTATGAATTTACAGAAGAGGAAATACTAGCCATGTGCCCATTAACAGTGTGGAAAGTGCACAAGATTCCTGGGACGTCAATGATTATCCTTACTTTCCAGGATGCTGATGTGCCTTTCCACATCGATTTTGAAAATGAAAGAATAAAAGTTCGACCTTTCAAACAAAAACCCTTACAATGTTTCAAGTGTTTCAAATTTGGACATCCTTCTAAAGTTTGTAAAAATTAAAAAATGTGTAGCATCTGTTCTAAACCTTATCATGGAGAGTGTACACTTGAGCCCAGCTGTTTGAACTGCAATTCAAACCATAAATCCACTGACAGGAGCTGCGAGATTTATAAGTTTGAAGAAGCAGCCCTCAACAAATCCAGTGTAGAACACATAAGTGTAGGATATGCCAAAAGACTACTGAAAAAACCAAACAGCTATGCAAAGGCACTGAAATCAAGAGAAAATATACCACAGGAGACATCGAACCCACATAGTGCTGCCAGTAATTCCAAGAAAAGAAATACATCATCTAATGATAGTAAAGTTTTGCATGACAAGGTAAGCATATTGCCTTCCAAGGCTTTGTCACTTTGTATTAAAACTGCGACACTGCTCACTTCTATACAAACTTCATCCCCCATTACCAGCAATAGTGCTAACCTCTCTCAGGCCATGTCCTTGCCTGATTTGATGGAGGTACCACCCGAAACAAAGTAACCAGGTGCACCTGTGGTAGGGAAGGTGCAAAAACCTGGTAGATCCTCACCACCGATAAATAGGAAAAGAGAGAGACCTCCATCTCTCTCACCCCCTTCCATAAGAAATATTAGAGTTATGACATCAAATAAATATGATGTTGTCTGTTGATGTTTCTGCTCAACCAGAAGACAATTTAAATAAATCAGAAATTCAAGTCGAGGTCCACCATCCCCCTCAACAGTTGGATCAGGACGACAAGAAAAGCACAAACAAAAAACCATATTTATCAAGACCCTCTAATAAAACCACTGGGAAATAGCATTAGATCAAAAATTGCTAATAGGAAGACTTCATCTAAAAGATCTTCCAAAAAATAAACCAAAGCTTTTTCCTCCATTTTGCAATGGAGTTGTCAGGGTTTAAGGGCCAAATATGAAGAACTTAAGCTCTTACTTTACGAGCATTTCCCCATAATCGTAAGTCTACAGGAGAGCAAGCTTGATGCTAATACCCATTGTCTCGCGAATATATTAGTTATAGTACACCTTATGGTCACGGAGTAGGGAGCCATGGTGGAAGTCTCATATACGTTCGTCAAGATGTTCCCCAAATATCTTTGTCTATTCGTACACCTCTGCAGGCAGTGGTTGTACAGATTGATATAGGGAGAAAATATACCATCTGTTCACTGTACTTGCCTCCAAATGATAACATATTTTATGAAGACTTAGTAGAGGTGATTTAACAGCTCCCTCAACCTTTTCTTTTACTAGGAGATATGAATGGTAGACATCCATTGTGGGGTGATGTTTTAGCAAACACCAGGGGCAATATTATATCAATTGTGGAAAACGAGGATGTCGTACTCCTTAATACAGGAGAACCCACACACTTCCATGTACAGACGGGTACCTTGTCATGCATCGACCTTTCAATTGCAAGCTCTGTCTCCTTGATTTCGATTGGAGGACATTAGATGATTGGCATATTAGTGATCATGCACCAATCATTATAAACACCAACAATGGTCCACCTTTACAAAGATCTCCACGATGGAATCTTGATAAGGCAGAATGGGATAGATTTCGTGAGCCAAGTGAAATTGAAGGAAATGCAGAACAGTTTGAAAATATTGATGATGCCATAGACTTGCTTAATGGAACCCTTCATACAGCAGGAGTAAATTCAATTCCTAAAACAACAGGGTTATTCAAACGACGACCAGTCCCTTGGTCGTCTCCAGAACTAACTGCCCTGCACAGAGCCACAAGGAGGTCTTTAACTCAACTGCGCAGACACCGTACTGAGGGCAATTTGATTATATACAAGAAATGTAGAGCACAGTTTCGTCGTGCCATGAAGGAAGCTAGGCGCCTTTCATGGGTGTCTTTTGTTTCCCCCATTAACAGTAGAACACCACAATCTGCTGTGTGGAGGAAAATAAAGATTGCCGGCAAATTTACCCCGAACCCACCACCAGTGTTGAAGGTGAATGGTCAGTATGTGACTGAAGCAAATGATGTCAGCAAATGCCCTGGCTGAACATTTTACAAATGTATCCAGCAAGTGTGAAGGAGCTCCTGGTCACCAGTATAGGAGCAACGAGGAAAAGAAAATTTTGTAACAGGAAGGGAAGAGTCATATAATTCTCCTTTTACTGAAAGGGAATATGTTTCCGCTCTTACTAATTGTAACAATACAGCCCCGGGATCCGATGGAATTCCATATGCAATGATTAAACATGTACATTTTAATACAAAGATATTCATTTTAAGCATTATTGATAGAATATGGCATGATCATAGTTATCCAAGTGTGTGGGAACTAGCCATTATTTTAGCCTTTTTAAAACCCGGTAAGGACAAGTTTTTAGCAGCTAACTACCGACCTATTGCATTGACATCTTGTTTATGTAAAATAGTGGAGATGATGGTCAATGCAAGACTAATTTGGTATCTCAAAAAGAAAAATATTTTATCACCGAATCAATGTGGATTCAGAAAAATGCACTCAACAACTGATGTGTTGATACGACTGGAGTCTTCTATTTGTGAAGCCTTTGCTTCCAAACAGCACCATTTACAGTAAGTCTTTTTTTTTTTACCTTGAAAAGGCATATGATACCACTTGGAGGTATGGTGTACTTAAAACAATTCATGACTTGGGATTGAGAGGAGAGCTTCCGCTATTTATTCAGGCATTTCTTTCAAATAGAGTTTTTCAAGTGAGAGTTGGGGAAGCTCTATCGGAGAGTGGGTGCCAAGAAGTAGTAGTTCCTCAGGGTAGTGCGCTGAATGTGACCCTTTTTGCACTAGCAATTAATGGGATATCCTCAGCCATTCCCCGGGATGTTCTCTCAACATTATTCGTGGATGATCTCTCCATATCATTTGCTGGAGCTAAAATGGCAATGGTTGAGAAAAAACTGCAAGAAGGCAGATTCACTGGCTAAGAATGCTGCATCCGAGTTGCTGCCAAGAAGGTATCCCATTCCCTGTTATGATTTCTTACCTGACATCAAGAAATTGGTTTGCAATAAATGGCAACAGCAATGGGATAGCCTAGAGGGCAATAAAATGCGAGAGGTAATAAATGTCATATCTCCTTGGAGGTATAATATGATGCCCCGAAAATGGGAGAAGTCTCTTTGTCGTCTCCGTATTGGTCACACTCGGTTGACACATGAGTTTCTGCTGAAGGGTCAACAGCAACCGTATTGTGACTACTGTTTAGTACCTCTAACAGTGAGGCATTTGTTGACCGAATGCCCCAATTATAACAACTTGAGGAATAAATATTTGTTTGAGGCTCGAGGCGAGGGTGGCAGGATCATCCTTGCCAAGATTCTTGGACATGATGTGTCCTACTATGCAAGTGGCATCTTTAAATTTATTTCAGAAGCAGGTCTTCTGAAAACTATTTAACTTTTATGACATTCAACTTTTATGATTTTATTTGAATATTTTTTATTTTTGTATACATAAACTGTGTCAATGACCTTAGAAGTCAGGATGCCTAAAAACTTTAAATCAATCAATCAATCAATCCCCGCAGTAAGCTCGCGGACTTTACTACTCTCCCGAGCACTGCGGGTTGGCTTCCCGGAGACAGTCCTCCTAGAAGGGCCTCCACCAGCCATAGAGTTGACTCTCACAAAGACCCAAGGGGCTCTTCAGACAGGCGTAAGGCCTCGAAACAGGCGTCTCAACCTGCCCAGCGAAGGGAGTCGCCTTTTCGGACGGGCAGCCTCGTCAAGTAAGCTCGACCGAGCGATATAGAGGGACGGCTTCCTCCGTCGGGCAAACCCACGGAAGCCTTGCCCCCCTTGAAGAAAGACAAATGGAGGACGGAGGTTCTCGCTCCCTCTGCAATGCCCATCCTCAGACCACAACCTAGTGCGGAGGCCCCCGTCGGTACGGTTCCTCAACCTCAGATGGAGGGCACGGACGGCGACACTGAAGCCGCGCCAGCGGAGGACTCGGCTTATAGGAGGGTTATTAGTCTAATACGAAAGCACCACAGGGTTGAGGAACCACTTCCTTCTGACGAGGATGCCTGGCGGTCTAGCCTTAATAGGCTAATGGAGGAACCCGTTCAACAGAAGCCCTCCTTAGCCCTACCTGTGGCCAGTGATGTGAGGCTTGGCCGTGCTCACGTAGACAAGGTTGTGGCACGAAACGCTGAAGGTTCCAAAGCTCAGAGTTCCTCCAAGTTACTCCAGGGGTTGAAATCCCAAAGCAAATATTATTGGATGGAAGGACAGCCACAGGGAGCCAGCAAATTGGAAAACTCCCTAAAAGTTTTAGGTCAGGGGGCTTCGGAGGACAGAGCGTCTTCATCACCTATCTGTTTTTCTCAATCGGAGGTGACGATGGTGGAGGAGATGTCCAAAAACCTTGTCAACGTCGCCTCTTGGTTGGACTGGTGGGCCTCGACACTAGTAGGCATCCAGGCTTCCTCCGACCCTGCAGTTCCATCCAATCAAGCACTATTGAAGGAACTTATCAGGTCCGGAGGGCGGGCCTTGAAGTTCCTAACATTTGTCTCTAGCGTTACCCGCCAACTGGGTCTTGCGAAGAAGACACAGTCCTGTGTAAATTGTCCAGGCGTATGCCGGACAGGGAGGCGAGGACTTTGAGGAACCTTTCTGTGTGGGGTGACTGACTTTTTCCCCTGAAACAGACAGAAGAAGTAGTTGAGAAACTTCTGAAACGGAAGGAAGTAAGCATTCCCAGACATCACACCATGAGGAGGCCCACTTACAGAAGGCCTCCATCTGATGGACCGTCGACGTCTCAAGCCTCCCCTAACCCGGTAAGGAGAGAGGCCCCAGCGTCTCTGTGGTCTCAGCCTTCGCAGCCCTCCCGCAGGGGTGCTCCCACAGCCCCAGCCTCCTTTAGAACCGGCCACTCAGCTTCCAGGAGAGGGCGTCCAGGTCGCTCCTCCACAAGGAGGTTGGGTGAGAGGCCCCCCACTCCTGTCCACGCCTCAGGTAGGGGGATGCCTCAAACAATTTTGGCAAGCATGGAGGAATCACGGGGCAGAACCCTGGACGGTAACAGTGTTGAAAGCTGGGTACAGGCTTCTGTTCCTGGCAGATCCACCACCTCTTATCCCAGCAAGTCAGGCGGAGTGGTTAGCCCCCCAAGGGCCCCTTGAAGAGGGAAGCCTTGCAAGAAGAAGTCTTCACTATGTTAACAAAAGGGGCTATGGAAACGGTTCTACAACTGGGCCCAGGGTTCTACAGCTGCCTCCTCCTGGTGGAGAAAGCAACGGGAGGTTGGAGACCAGTCATAGATCTGTCGGCCCTCAACAAGTTTGTGTGCAAGACCGTCTTCAAGATGGACACCCCGAACTCGGTCCTGGAGTCCTTGAGAGAAGGAGACTTCATGATATCCATAGATCTCAAGGACGCCTATTTCCAGATCCCTATTCACCCCTCCAGCAGAAAGTACCTTCGGGTGAAGTGGGATACCCAGATCTTGCAATTCAAGACTCTCTGCTTCGGCCTGTCAACAGCGCCCCAAATTTTCACGAGAATCTTCATGACTGTCTCCGTATGGGCTCACGAACGAGGAATTCGTCTGATTCGCTACCTGGACGACTGGTTGCTCCTTTCTTCATCAGAGGCAGTTTTGAAGGAGCAAGGCTCGAAGCTACTGCACTCCTCCAGGATGACGTACTTGGGGATGGTTCTAGACTCCCGACTAGTGAGTCTTCCCATCAGAGGAAAGGCTGAACAACCCGGACCAGGTCCTCCGTCCCTTCCTATCAGGACAGCCCAGGAGAGCGAAGGATTGGCAGAGATTGATAGGCCATCTAGTTTCATTGGAGAAGCTGGTTCCCCAAGGGAGAATGAAACTCGAGACCATCCAGTGGAACCTGAAGGGACTCGGGAACCAAGTAGATTCGCCCTACAAAATAGTTCCTGTTCTTCCAGAGAATAAGCAATCCCTGGAGTGGTGGCAGGACCGGACAAACACCATCAAGGGGATGCCCTTCGCAGCGGAGCCCCCGGATATGCTCCTCTTCACGGACGCCTTCAAGGAAGGATGGGGAGCTCACCTCCTCGGGAAGTCAGCAAGGGGCTCTTGGACGGAGATGGAAAAGATTGCATATCAACGTCCTGGAGATGAGGGCCGTTCAGAAAGCGTACCTTCAGTTCGTCGGTCTTCTAAGGGGAAACACAGTGGCGTTAATGTGTGACAACGCCACAGTGGTAGTCTACATAAAGAAGCTAGGAGGTCTAAAATCGAAGGAGTTGTGCGATCTCACGGAGATTCTGGATTGGGCCGAGTCAGAACAAGTCGTAATAACAGCAAGATTCATTCCGGGAAAGAAGAATGTCCTAGCCGACGGACTCAGCAGAATGGGCCAGGTGATGGGTACCGAATGGTTCCTTCACCCAGAAGTAGCAAGACTCATCATCCAAATGTGGGGTTCGCCGGTGATGGACCTCTTCGCAACCAGACTGAATGCACAACTCCCCGTATTCTGTTCTCCTGTCCCAGACCCAAAGGCGGCATTGGAAGACGCCTTTCAACACAGGTGGGAGAATCTCGACGTATATGCCTTCCCTCCCTTCTCATTCATCAGGCAAGTGCTCAACAGAGTAAGGACGGCTCACAACCTAAGGATGACTTTGGTAGCGCCTTGGTGGCCGGAGAGGGAATGGTTCGCGGATCTAAAAGACTTAGCGTGCCTTCCCAAGTGGTCTCTGCCAGACAGACCAGATCTCCTGAGGCAGCCCCACTTCCAAAGATTCCACGACAATCCCCGATCTCTGCGCCTTCACGCGTGGAGGTTATCCAGTGGCTCCTGAGGATAGGTTATTCGGCAGGAACAGCTGAAAGAATGTCTCGTTATCTGAGGCACTCATCGGCAGTGGTATACAAGGCAAAATGGACCACTTTCATGAAATAGTGTGCCTCCAGAAACATCAAGCCCTTAAGAGCCTCGATTCCGGACATTGCGGATTTCCTCGTACACCTCAGGGACGTGGTGGGCATGTCAATTCCAGCCATCAAGGGAGTCCATGCAGCATTAGGCCAAGTTTTCCTCCTGAAAGGCATTCCCTCTTAATGAGAGAATGCCTTGATGAAGTCATCGAGCTTCAGCACGGCATATCATTCCCGTGATGAAGGCTTGTGACGGGCAAGAGGGCTCTCGAACTGGGGAATTTCTTTTCCTCAGTTTGACTCTAAATTTCTCTCATTCTTTTGCTATTACTTCTTATTGCTTATTCCTCCTTTATAATTATCAGCTGTCTCCAACCTTGCTGTCAAAACTCTCTCACCCATTTCACTGTCCAGGTTTTTTAGAGGGCACATTGTATCCAGGATTGGTTTTTATTTCAAAATCAATTGTGGGAGCTGTGGTGGTCTTGCCAACTGCCCGAAAATGTTTGGACACTTAGGAGTGTCAGTATTCCCATACTGGCATGCAGAACTATCTCGTAGGAAAACTTGGTCTTCGGATTCCAGGGGTTGGCGGTTTCATAGAGATAGGACTCTCGGCATTCTGTCCGGTTTGCCTGCCACTATGATTAGAGTGGGGATGATTGTTTTCTTGAAATGCTCTCGGTCCCATCAAGTGGGTTTGGCATACACTTGAGCCACTCTAATCATAGTGGTACCATCCCTTTGTGGTAGGGTAGGGAGTGGACATTTGGTAAGCAGCTTTCGCAGGTGTCATTGGTGGAGAAATTAATTCCAGGAAAGACTAACAGTGGGAAGTTCAGACAGTCTTGATATTATCTCTCCCTTAAACTTTTTTTTCTCCAGTGTTTTTTTTTCATTGTTATTATGACCCCTTCCTTCCCCCCAAAAAAATAATGAGTAAACTTAATATTCCCCGTACCCCTGGATCAAATGGCGAACCCCAGACACCGTTGACGACTTCTGCTTGTTTAAATAAGGAAAGCTCTGTTGACAACCTTGGCAATAAAAAGGATTCCTCCAACAATACTTCTCTGACCAGTGTTGTTTAAGACAATTTATCGGCACTGGTGGAAAATGATTTTTATAATAACAGTACAGTAATACTTTACTCTGGTTCTGGCTCATTACCAGATCCAACAAAAAATCTGAAAATTCTCCACTTGAAAAACATACCAATTGGTTGTAGCTTTGACATAATTCATGAAGCCTTCTGTAGATTTGGGGCAATCAAAGAAATTTTAATGGAGCTTAATGGTAGTAAAGGATTTTGGGAAGCTTGGGTATCATTTTCAAGTTTTGAGATTGCTTTAGAAGCAAATAAAAATTTAGAGAGCATAAAAATTGACAATTGTTTGTTTTCTGGGGCTCTGTGATAAAGCACCAAGACACCTAGAGGTATATAAACCAGAAGAATGGATGGAAAAAGAAATAGAGCATAGACTCCCAGAAGTAAGAACCCCCAAGCCCCCAACATGGATAATTGCATCTGGGAAGATAGATAATTATAAATATTATAAGATTAGGAAATTTATACAAAAAGAAATTGGTTTAATTAAAAGTAAGGATATTAGCAGATATCGTAAGCAATCTGTTTTGATTAATGCTAAATCAGATACTCAAGCTCACATGCTTTGTGGCATGAAGATTGCAGAAATTGAATCCTTTTAAGGATACTAAACCACATATGAGCTTTAGCTATGGTAAAGGAGTAGTTTTTGATAAAGATTTATATGAATTTTCAGAACCAGAAATTCTGGACATGTGCCCTGCTAATGTTTGGAAAGTAAGATCCCTCAAACAAGCATGGTGGTTTTAACATTTGAAACTCCTTTTATACCAGATCATATAATTGTTGAGAATGAAAGAGTACGTGTTCGAGAATATAAACCTAGGCCTTTACAATGCTTTAATTGTATCAAGTACGGTCACCCTTCCTGGTACTGCAATAATACGAAGATCTGTATTAACTGTTCTTTGTTAGAACATGGCCAATGCAACAGAGATACAACCTGTGCAAACTGTAAAGATCATCATAAATCAAATGATAAAAGATGTAGAGAATACAAGAAAGAAGAAGCTGCAATCTTGAAAGAAAATGCTGAACATATAAGTGTAGGTTATGCAAAGCATTTACTCAATCGGCAACTTAATTTTGCTCACGCGGTTAAGATGCCACCAAAAGATTATAATCCACTACCCCTTACTACCACAGGGGGACCAGTGGTAGCACCTGGCCCGTCAGGTGCATCTCCCTTAGTGGTAGTAGCCCAGCCATCTGGGTCAAGTGCTCAGCCTATAAAAGTCAGAGCACAAACCTCCAAAGAGGTCAAGATGGTTTCCAACACACCTAAAGTAATGTCACCGATAGGAGCATCTCCCCTAGAGGTGATAGCCCAGCCTTCTGGGTTAAGTGCTCGAACTGTTGAAGTTCTAGCACAATCCTCCAAGGAAGCCAATGTGGCTTCCACCACCTTGAATGTATTGTCTCAGGCAGAATGTCTACCTGATTTGATGGAGATTGGAAAACAAGATCTTCCAAAGAGGAAAAGGTCCCCATCATCCTCACCTTCATATAAGTCAGGTAAGTGCCCTACTGCTCATGATCCTAAGGTTGACTTGTATAAAGATCCGAGAAAGAAAGAAAAGAAGATTGGTGGCCTAGTAAAGCCTTCCATCTCCAGGCCTTACATGGCTTCATCTGAAAAGTCCCAAAAGACAAATGAGACAAAGAAAAATAATAACAAAAGATAATGTCTATCATCCAGTGGAATTGCAGAGGTCTAAGTACTAGCATTGAGCAGATAAAAACTTTAACCAGGGACTCAGACACGAAGGTAATTTGTCTACAGGAAACCAAGATCAGTGACAAACCATTTAATCCTGGACTCGATTATCATTTTTGTAGATCCCCTCCTTTGCAAGCTGCAAGAGCTCAAGGTGGTACAGGTTTTATTATTCACAAATCTGTAAAATTTGAAATAATCCTACTCGATACACCACTACAGGCATGTGCAGTTAGAACTCATATCGGGAAAAAAAATACTTATGCTCGCTATATATTGAACCATCCTTAGAACTTTTCCTCTTAGATCATGCTGGTAATCCAAGAAGGCTTAGACTTTCTGACCTCCAAGACCTGATCAATCAGCTTCCTGCCCCTTTTATTTTTATGGGTGATTATAATGCAAAGCATACTTTATGGGGTGGAAATGTGTGCGATAGATGGAGTAATCTTGTTGAAGAATTAATCGACAACATTGATGTAATACAAATGAATGATGGTTCTCCAACTAGGTATGATGTATTCCACAACTCTACATCAGCCATTGATTTGTCAATCTGTTCCTCATCCATTCGATTGGACTACCTTTGGTCAGTAAATGAACACCTACATGGCAGTGACCATTGGCCAATAATGTTAAATTATGTCCATAATCTTCCTTCTCAGTGTCCACCAAAATGGAAGATAGATGAGGCAGACTGGGCAGCTTATGAAAACTGTTCACACACTGATAAAGAATATGATGAATTTACATCTCCAGTGCATGCCTATCAACATCTTGAAAATATTATTGATGATAATGCTAGCAAGTTTATACCTAAAACATGCGGTTTACCTCATCGCTCTGTAGTTCCTTGGTGGAGTAAAGAATGTGCCAACGCAAGAAAAGTGACCCGAACTTGCTTCAGAAGATACTTGAGGACAAACTATTTAGCAGATAGAATAGCATATCTCAGAGCCTGTGCCAAACAAAAAAGAATTTTTAAAAAAGCAAAGAGAGCATCTTGGAAGAAATATATATCTAATATTAATACCAAAACTCCTTCAAAGGAAATATGGGACAAGATTAGAAAACTTCAAGGTAAATTCGTCCCTAAGCCTCTACCAATATTAAGGGAAAATAATAGATATATATCTGACCCCAAAGATGTAGCAGAGGTTCTTGCTAAGCACTTTGCTTATGTATCAAGTGCTGACAACTATTCCCCAGCATTTCAACAAATTAGAGCATCAACATCTGTTGTTCCTCCTGCTTCTTCAAATACTGAAGCTTTTAACCTGCCTTTTAGTATGGAGGAGATGCAAAATGCTATCTCCAGCTCTTCTTTAACTGCCCCAGGTGAGGATGGCATCCGGTATGAAATGATATCACATCTTCCAGTGGATACCAAGGAATTTTTATTAGAAACCTTTAATGGTCTATGGGCTTCCCATACATCTCCTGATTCCTGGCATACTTCAATTGTAATTCCAGGCCACAAGTCTGGTAAAGACCCAGAACTGCCATCTAGTTATAGGCCCATATCCTTGACCAGTTGCATATGCAAACTATTTGAGAGAATGATCAACAACAGACTTGTGTGGTATCTAGAATCAAAAAATCTTTTATCTAACAGACAGTTTGGTTTTAGGAAGAACCGAAGTACTCTAGACCCTTTGCTGATGTTATCAAGGGAAATTTCAAATGCTTTTTCTAACCAAAACCAGGTGGTGGGTGTCTTTTTTGACCTCGAAAAGGCATATGACACCACATGGAGGGGTGGTATTTTAAAGCAATTGGCCTCGTGGGGTATAGGAGGACATATGTTCTCTTTTATTGAAGAATTTTTATCAAACCGCTCCATTAAAGTGAGAGTAGGGTCAGAACTATCTTCATCCTACATGCAAGAAGAAGGTGTCCCCCAAGGCAGCGTATTGAGTGTGACCTTGTTTGCTGTTGCAATTAATAGTCTCATTAGTCACATACCTCCTGGCATACAAGGATCACTATTTGTCGATGACTTTGCAATTTATTGTAGTGGATCATCTGCTCTACAAGCATGCCAAAATCTTCAAATTGCAATAAATGCTGCTTCCGCATGGGCAAATTCTCGCGGATTCATGTTTTCTCCTCAGAAGACCAAAGCCATTCGCTTTACTCGTACTCGTAAAAGGGAAGAGATCCCCACCCTTTTCTTAAATGATTGTATTTTGCCATATGAGGATAGTGTCAAGTTTCTTGGAGTCATTTTCGACAAGAAAATGACATTTGGTCCCCATATAAATGACCTATCTATCAGGGTTAAGAAGTCACTGAACATTCTGAAAGTGATATCGCATTTTGATTGGGGTGCTGATAGAACAACTTTGCTTAGAATTTATACATCTTTGTGTCTGAGCAAGTTAGACTATGCATGCCAAATATATGGGTCAGCTACAAAGACTTTACTTGGAAAACTTGATATTGTTCACAATGCTGGGCTTCGCATCTGCACAGGTGCTTACAGAACATCTCCCATTGACAGTCTCTATGTTGATTCTGGCATACCTCCCCTTTCCATTCGCAGAGAGGAGTTGAGTTTGAGGTTTTTAGCTAGGTCCCTTGCTGTGAGAAACAATCCTAACTGTAAATATGTTAGGGCGCCTTTAGATCGGGCTCCTAACAGATCTAGAGTGCCTAAGCCTTTGGAAGTACAGCTGAAAAATGATGCTAGAGAAGTAGGCTTGTTAACAGCACAGATAGCAGAGGTAGGATATCCCAAGTCTCCTCCTTGGTGTAATCCACCTGTTAAAGTATGTTTTACGGCAGGAGGGAAAAATACCTTACCTAGTAGGGTTATGAAAAGTGAGTTTTTAAATCATGCTGCTCAACATCATGGGAAGCATGTTTTTACAGATGGCTCCAAATCGGCTGCAGGAGTTGGAAGTGCAGCTGTGGTGGGGGATATTGTTATTAGAAGGAAACTCCCATACTCTTGTTCAATTTTTACTGCTGAGCTGTACGCAATAATTCTCGCAGTCCAACATATTTTTAAAAATGGCAACCAAAATAGTTTTTATACAATTTTTACGGATTCCAATAGTGTTTTACTCTCATTAAAACAAATTATGCCAGGCCATCATCTAGTACAAGAGGTGCAGGACTGGTTAGTACTTCTGCAATCTAGGAAGAGTATCAGTGTTCACTTCTGTTGGGTCCCTGCCCATGTTGGGGTGGATGGGAATGAACAAGTAGATAAGGCAGCAAAGGAAGCTTCAGGGCTAAGTAATCCATCCCCCTTGAGTATTCCTTACAAAGATCTTAAAAGTGAGATTCATCTTTACTGTAAAAATAAGTGGCAAGCTCGATGGTCTGAACTGACCACCAATACAAAATTGAAACAAATCCACCCATTGGTGGATAAATGGTCATCTTGTAATTCTACAAGTAGAAGGGATACCATTATTTTAACTAGGCTGCGTATTGGCCATACACATGCAACGCACAATTATTTAATGAAGAGTGGGGAAGGGAGACAGGCCCCTCTTTGTAATACCTGTCAAGTGACAATGGATGTTAAACATATTTTAGTCGATTGTCCTGTTTTTAATCTCCAGAGGAGGACACATTTACTCCAGGACAAACCGTTAAGAGATATACTGGGGGAAAACTGTAATACCCTGAACTTGAGAAAATTTATACAAAGTATTGGGTTATATTACGAGCTATAATTGATTTTATTAATTTATTTATTTATTTTACCCTTTTAATCCCTATTTATTTCACATCTAGATTTTATTGTATGAAAGTGTTACGTTTTGTATTAAAGGTTAAAATGATACTAAATGGTGTGAGTGTACAGATATGATTGAATGATTTTCGTTGTATAGCGCTGAATGGCCTTTGATGCCCCAGTGCTTGGCTTAATGCCTAAATCCCATATTCAATTCCATTTAGGGAAGGCCAACCTTTTAGGGGAGAGACTTCTAGTTCGACATTATCTTTGAAACAGATAAGGGCAAAAATCACTTACTTTGTTCGCAGAGTGGATCCTGATAGTACACTCGCAGGTCGTGATCCGAGAAAGGTTGCCTCGTCTCTCAATTTTTTCCAAACTATATCTTTTGATAATCTGCGTGCTTATACTGGTTGGAAGTCCTCCAGAGTATTTTTCAAGCACTATGCGAAGCAACTGCAAGAAATAAAACTTCAAGTGGTGGCTGCAGGCTGTGTAATAAAGCCTGTAGTTTGATTACTGCAAAGGACAGTGCACTAATTGGGACTGTTAGTGAAGGGTGTACATGATAGACTTTGGTATATCATGATATGGAGTGTCGATATGGACATTATATACTGTCTTACTCAGTTAAGTGAACATAAGCATAATATTTGATATGTGTGCCAGCATATTTATGCGTGATGTTTTTAGTAATAACATTTATTGAAATTTCCTATTTCATAGAGTGGCATTGTTTCTCTTGTAGACGAAACCTATTTATTTTTTTATTACCATTATGCTTTTTATGTCTATGTATAGCATAAAATATATGATTTAATCATAACTTCTGTGTTTCTTGTTAATCAACTATGTTTGTTATGTTTGTTACTGTATTATAATTCCTACGCGAACATAAACTTGTCTGATTGGCAGACTTAGGAGGTACAGTACTCTATTCAGTACCTGATATAAACTACTCTTTACGTATATATGACAAAATATACTTCTGCTTGCTAAATTGTTCCTTGAACTCACAATCCTCGGCAATGCCATGTCAGAGATGAACCATTGAGTAAGATGACCCGAGGGTAGGCCGTTTTGTCCGTAGTCCCATTGAGGGTAGTTCGGGGTTCCGAAGTGCCAAACGTGTGTGCCGCACCAAGTACCATTTTTCCGAAGGTACTTTCTCAGTAAAGTAAGGGCAGCCTTGTAATTTGTAACAAAGCAGTCTTTATAAAACTATCTCCTCGGGAATTACTTGTGCATGGAATCATCCTCCATAATTGCTCTCCTAAATTGATGGAATCCGAATACGACCCATATCAAGTTGGGTGGTATTGGTCTTCAATCAATTTAGGAAAACAGGAATGAAAGAGGATTTCATGCACAAATAATGCCAGAGGGAATAGTTTTCACAGACTGTTCTCTTAAGACATGAAGGCTTCATTACCAGGAAAATCAGCTCAGTTAAGTAAGGACGTATTTGCAGTACGATGAACACTGCTACGAATGACTGCATAACAAATGGGATGGAAAATCATGTTGTTCCAACACAGAGACTTACCTGGAACTACTTTCTAGGAAGTACCTGGAATCTTCTCTCAACCGACCAGAGTTTTGTGTAGTTTACCCTACTTCCGTTTTCTGTGAGGATCACTCCGGGCGGAAGGATACGTGCCCGTACTTTCCCTTGTGCTCTCGCGTGTTCACTTGTTTTCCCTTGTGCTTTCCCTTGTGTTTTTAAAGTGTTTAATTGCCCTTGTTATCCTTTCCCGCTGCGTTCCTGTGTCTTGCGGTATTGTGCTAGTGCGGTATGGAGCATCCCCGCCATTGTCCTGGGCCTAAGGCTGGGAAGTAGTGTGGTGCGTTCTTGTCTAAGCCTGAGGTGGACCCGCACTCCCTTTGCTCTTCGTGCAGGGGTAGAGTTTGCTCCCCTTCGGACACATGTCCGGAGTGTGTCGGGGAGTGAGGTGCAGTGGGTGAGGTTTGGAACGAAGTAGTAGTCATCTAAACTTTCGCCCAGGAAGACCAGCATTTCTTCACCCGCGACGTCGACGGGAGAGAAGTCTGACAGGGTTCCTTCTTCATCCCCTACCCAGAGTAGGGGACGAGGTAAGTTCTTTGCGGGGAAGAAACCAATGGTTCTTCCCCAGGAGTCGTTTCTTCGGGATTCTGGAGTTGCTGATCCTTTACAGGCAAGTGGGGGGCCTGAAGGTTTACTTAGTGAGGGTCCACAAGACGATGCCCATGTGCTTGGGGGGCACGTCTCTTCGGACGATCCTATGTGGAATAAAGATGTCCCTGTGTCTTCACCAGCTTCTTGAATTTGTTTCAGGCACCTCCGCAGCTGAAGGGGCCCCAGGAAAAGAAGATTCACCGTTGGAAGATCCCCTTGGATGGGGGCCCCCGAGGACTCCCTGTAGGTCACCTTTGAGGGGGGAGGACGGCCTTGGATCCTGGTTCCAGAATGTAGATCGTCCGACCTCTCTCCCAGCCCCTCTATCGGCGGTTCCCGACGTCTTCCTTCAGCCTTCAACATCTGGAACCCAGAAAATTGCGAAACCGGCCGCGCCCGCCTCTCGGATCTGTTACGAGGAGTTGTCGGAGTCTTCGGCGGCAGGCCCATCGTTGTCGTCGGAGAGAAAGGCATGGAGAAGACACTGTCGAAGGAGGGGCAGGTCCAGGAGACGGCGCTCCCCCTCAAGGTCCCATTCTAGGTCACGACATGGGAGGAAGCGGTCAAGGTCCCAGAGGGGGAAAGCCAGGAGGAAGCAGTTCGCCAAAGGAGCAATGGGTCCTCGTTCCCCGCAGTAACCCTCTTAATGAGAGAATGCCTTGATGAAGTCATTGAGCTTCAGCACGGCATTTCATTCCCATGCTGAAACTTGGTGACGGGCAAGAGGGCTCTCGAACTTGGGGAAATTGCTCCCCCAGTTCGAATCTAAATTCTCTCTCCTTAACCTTTTTATTTTACTCAATATTACGTCGACCTTATCCTAATTTCATGAACTTTCTTTTGTCTTGCTTTCCAAACTCTGAGAAAAATTTCCCTCATTATATGTGTATACATTATGTACATATATATTTATTATTTTTTTTTTCTCCTATGAGTTGGATGTTTCTACATCCATTGTAGCCCCGGTGGGGATGTTCATACATCCTTTATTGCTGCCTACTTTGATGAGTGGGAGGAGGTATCACGGTTGGGAGGTGTTTGCATTTAAAGCTATATGTGAGAGTATTGGGTGATTTCAGCCATCCCGAAGATGGTTTGGACCTTTTTGGCGGAACTATTCTCAAGTGTTGGGTCTTCGGAATCCAGGGGGATCCAATGCTTGGGATAGGACTCTTGGCTTTTGGCCTGAAGCCCGTCATTACAGATATGGGGAGGATGACTCCATAGTTTCTTGGTCTCAGTCCTAACAGGCGGGTTCAGCTTACACCTGTGCCTCTATATCTTTTTTGATGCTATCCTTCGGGTAGGGTATGGAGTGGACCATCTGGGAAGTATACTCTCATTGTGCCGATAGTGGAGAGTGCAAATTTCTTTTCTGACGTGTGATGGCGTAACATTCTCGAGCAGGTACATCAAACTAACCCTTTTCTCTCTCTCTCTCTCGTCTAATGGATTCTTTAAGTAACGAACCCCCATCCCCTGGATACGCTGACTCTCCCCCGGCACTGTTGACGACCTCTGCTAATTCAATTAAGGAAAATTCTGTTGACGACCTAGGAATTAAAAAGGACCCCTTTACTAATTTTTTAAAACCAATTGAGTCTGGTAACAAAGGGAAACTAAGAATCCTTCATGTTACCCAAATTCCAATAAATACTGATTATGATATGATATGATAAAGCATTTAGATGCTATGGAGTGATAAAAGAAATTAGAATGATACTTGAAAATGAAAGATGGCATTCATGAATAACTTATAATAATCTTGAAGAAGCATTGAACGCAATATTTAACATCAATGATATCAAAATTAATAACTTAAATGTCATGGGTGCCCTATGTGATAAGATACCAAACAGTTTGGGTGTATATAGACCTGCTGACTGGTTTGAGAAAGATATCGATTTAACAATGCTCCCCCAAAGAAAGCCAAAACCACCAATGTGGCTTGCTGCTGAACCTAAAGGGAGTAATGGGAATTATTTTAAAATTAGCAAACTAATTCAGAAAAAGGTAGGAACCATTGCACCAGGGGATATATCTCGCTTTGGGAAAAATAGCTTCTTCATCCATGCATAATCATACACGCAATCAGTTATACTGTCTAACCTTAAGACAAGCAGTGACGAGGATTTGTTAGATGTCAAACCCCACCTAAACTTTAGCTACGGAAGGGGAGTAGTCTTCAATAAAGATCTGTATGAATTTACAGAAGAGGAAATACTAGCCATGTGCCCATTAACAGCGTGGAAAGTGCACAAGATTCCTGGGACGTCAATGATTATCCTTACTTTCCAGGATGCTGATGTGCCTTTCCACATCGATTTTGAAAATGAAAGAATAAAAGTTCGACCTTTCAAACAAAAACCCTTACAATGTTTCAAGTGTTTCAAATTTGGACATCCTTCTAAAGTTTGTAAAAATGAAAAAATGTGTAGCATCTGTTCTAAACCTTATCATGGAGAGTGTACACTTGAGCCCAGCTGTTTGAACTGCAATTCAAACCATAAATCCACTGACAGGAGCTGCGAGATTTATAAGTTTGAAGAAGCAGCCCTCAACAAATCCAGTGTAGAACACAAGTGTAGGATATGCCAAAAGACTACTGAAAAAACCAAACAGCTATGCAAAGGCACTGAAATCAAGAGAAAATATACCACAGGAGACATCGAACCCACATAATGCTGCCAGTAATTCCAAGAAAAGAAATACATCATCTAATGATAGTAAAGTTTTGCATGACAAGGTAAGCATATTGCCTTCCAAGGCTTTGCCACTTTGTATTAAAACTGCGACACTGCCCACTTCTATACAAACTTCATCCCCCATTACCAGCAATAGTACTAACCTCTCTCAGGCCATGTCCTTGCCTGATTTGATGGAGGTACCACCCGAAACAAAGTAACCAGGTGCACCTGTGGTAGGGAAGGTGCAAAAACCTGGTAGATCCTCACCACCGATAAATAGGAAAAGAGAGAGACCTCCATCTCTCTCACCCCCTTCCATAAGAAATAGAGTTATGACATCAAATAAATATGATGTTGTCTGTTGATGTTTCTGCTCAACCAGAAGACAATTTAAATAAATCAGAAATTCAAGTCGAGGTCCACCATCCCCCTCAACAGTTGGATCAGGACGACAAGTAAAGCACAAACAAAAAACCATATTTATCAAGACCCTCTAATAAAACCACTGGGAAATAGCATTAGATCAAAAATTGCTAATAGGAAGACTTCATCTAAAAGATCTTCCAAAAAATAAACCAAAGCTTTTTCCTCCATTTTGCAATGGAGTTGTCAGTGTTTAAGGGCCAAATATGAAGAACTTAAGCTCTTACTTTACGAGCATTTCCCCATAATCGTAAGTCTACAGGAGAGCAAGCTTGATGCTAATACCCATTGTCTCGCGAATATATTAGTTATAGTACACCTTATGGTCACGGAGTAGGGAGCCATGGTGGAAGTCTCATATACGTTCGTCAAGATGTTCCCCAAATATCTTTGTCTATTCGTACACCTCTGCAGGCAGTGGTTGTACAGATTGATATAGGGAGAAAATTTACCATCTGTTCACTGTACTTGCCTCCAAATGATAACATATTTTATGAAGATTTAGTAGAGGTGATTTAACAGCTCCCTCAACCTTTTCTTTTACTAGGAGATATGAATGGTAGACATCCATTGTGGGGTGATGTTTTAGCAAACACCAGGGGCAATATTATATCAATTGTGGAAAACGAGGATGTCGTACTCCTTAATACAGGAGAACCCACACACTTCCATGTACAGAGGGGTACCTTGTCATGCATCGACCTTTCAATTGCAAGCTCTGTCTCCTTGATTTCGATTGGAGGACATTAGATGATTGACATATTAGTGATCATGCACCAATCATTATAAACACCAACAATGGTCCACCTTTACAAAGATCTCCACGATGGAATCTTGATAAGGCAGACTGGGATAGATTTCGTGAGCCAAGTGAAATTGAAGGAAATGCAGAACAGTTTGAAAATATTGATGATGCCATAGACTTGCTTAATGGAACCCTTCATACAGCAGGAGTAAATTCAATTCCTAAAACAACAGGGTTATTCAAACGACGACCAGTCCCTTGGTCGTCTCCAGAACTAACTGCCCTGCACAGAGCCACAAGGAGGTCTTTAACTCAACTGCGCAGACACCGTACTGAGGGCAATTTGATTATATACAAGAAATGTAGAGCACAGTTCCGTCGTGCCATGAAGGAAGCTAGGCGCCTTTCATGGGTGTCTTTTGTTTCCTCCATTAACAGTAGAACACCACAATCTGCTGTGTGGAGGAAAATAAAGATTGCCGGCAAATTTACCCCGAACCCACCACCAGTGTTGAAGGTGAATGGTCAGTATGTGACTGAAGCAAATGATGTCAGCAAATGCCCTGGCTGAACATTTTATAAATGTATCCAGCAAGTGTGAAGGAGCTCCTGGTCACCAGTATAGGAGCAACGAGGAAAAGAAAATTTTGTAACAGGAAGGGAAGAGTCATATAATTCTCCTTTTACTGAAATGGAATATGTTTCCGCTCTTACTAACTGTAACAATACAGCCCCGGGATCCGATGGAATTCCATATGCAATGATTAAACATGTACATTTTAATACAAAGTTATTCATTTTAAGCATTATTGATAGAATATGGCATGATCATAGTTATCCAAGTGTGTGGGAACTAGCCATTATTTTAGCCTTTTTAAAACCCGGTAAGGACAAGTTTTTAGCAGCTAACTACCGACCTATTGCATTGACATCTTGTTTATGTAAAATAGTGGAGAAGATGGTCAATGCAAGACTAATTTGGTATCTTGAAAAGAAAAATATTTTATCACCGAATCAATGTGGATTCAGAAAAATGCACTCAACAACTGATGTGTTGATACGACTGGAGTCTTCTATTTGTGAAGCCTTTGCTTCCAAACAGCACCATTTACAGTAAGTCTTTTTTTTTTTTTTTACCTTGAAAAGGCATATGATACCACTTGGAGGTATGGTGTACTTAAAACAATTCATGACTTGGGATTGAGTGGAGAGCTTCCGCTATTTATTCAGGCATTTCTTTCAAATAGAGTTTTTCAAGTGAGAGTTGGGGAAGCTCTATCGGAGAGTGGGTGCCAAGAAGGAGTAGTTCCTCAGGGTAGTGCGCTGAATGTGACCCTTTTTGCACTAGCAATTAATGGGATATCCTCAGCCATTCCCCGGGATGTTCTCTCAACATTATTCGTGGATGATCTCTCCATATCATTTGCTGGAGCTAAAATGGCAATGGTTGAGAAAAAACTGCAAGAAGGCAGATTCACTGGCTAAGAATGCTGCATCCGAGTTGCTGCCAAGAAGGTATCCCATTCCCTGTTATGATTTCTTACCTGACATCAAGAAATTGGTTTGCAATAAATGGCAACAGCAATGGGATAGCCTAGAGGGCAATAAAATGCGAGAGGTAATAAATGTCATATCTCCTTGGAGGTATAATATGATGCCCCGAAAATGGGAGAAGTCTCTTTGTCGTCTCCGTATTGGTCACACTCGGTTGACACATGAGTTTCTGCTGAAGGGTCAACAGCAACTGTATTGTGACTACTGTTTAGTACCTCTAACAGTGAGGCATTTGTTGACCGAATGCCCCAATTATAACAACTTGAGGAATAGATATTTGTTTGAGGCTCGAGGCGAGGGTGGCAGGATCATCCTTGCCAAGATTCTTGGACATGATGTGTCCTACTATGCAAGTGGCATCTTTAAATTTATTTCAGAAGCAGGTCTTCTGAAAACTATTTAACTTTTATGACATTCAACTTTTATGATTTTATTTGAATATTTTTTATTTTTGTATACATAAACTGTGTCAATGACCTTAGATGTCAGGATGCCTGAAAACTTTAAATCAATCAATCAATCAATTCCCGCAGTAAGCTCACGGACTTTACTACTCTCCCGAGCACTGCGGGTTGGCTTCCCGGAGACAGTCCTCCTAGAAGGGCCTCCACCAGCCATAGAGTTGACTCTCACAAAGACCCAAGGGGCTCTTCAGACAGGCGTAAGGCCTCGAAACAGGCGTCTCAACCTGCCCAGCGAAGGGAGTCGCCTTTTCGGACGGGCAGCCTCGTTAAGTAAGCTCGACCGAGCGATATAGAGGGACGGCTTCCTCCGTCAGGCAAACCCACGGAAGCCTCGCCCCCCTTGAAGAAAGACAAACGGAGGACGGAGGTTCTCGCTCCCTCTGCAATGCCCATCCTCAGACCACAACCTAGTGCGGAGGCCCCCGTCGGTACGGTTCCTCAACCTTAGACGGAGGGCACGGACGGCGACACTGAAGCCGCGCCAGCGGAGGACTCGGCTTATAGGAGGGTTATTGGTCTAATACGAAACCACCACAGGGTTGAGGAACCACTTCCTTCTGACGAGGATGCCTGGCGGTCTAGCCTTAATAGGCTAATGGAGGAACCCATTCAACAGAAGCCCTCCTTACCCCTACCTGTGGCCAGTGATGTGAGGCTTGGCCGTACTCACGTAGACAAGGTTGTGGCACGAAACGCTGAAGGTTCCAAAGCTCAGAGTTCCTCCAAGTTACTCCAGGGGTTGAAGTCCCAAAGCAAATATTATTGGATGGAAGGACAGCCACAGGGAGCCAGCAGATTGGAAGACTCCCTAAAAGTTTTAGGTCAGGGGGCTTCGGAGGACAGAGCGTCTTCATCACCTATCTGTTTTTCTCAATCGGAGGTGACGATGGTGGAGGAGATGTCCAAAAACCTTGTCAACGTCGCCTCTTGGTTAGACTGGTGGGCCTCGACACTAGTAGGCATCCAGGCTTCCTCCGACCCTGCAGTTCCATCCAATCAAGCACTATTGAAGGAACTTATCAGGTCCGGAGGGCGGGCCTTGAAGTTCCTAACATTTGTCTCTAGCGTTACCCGCCAACTGGGTCTTGCGAAGAAGACACAGTCCTGTGTAAATTGTCCAGGCGTATGCCGGACAGGGAGGCGAGGACTTTGAGGAACCTTTCTGTGTGGGGTGACTGACTTTTTCCCCTGAAACAGACAGAAGTAGTAGTTGAGAAACTTCTGAAACGGAAGGAAGTGAGCATTCCCAGACATCACACCATGAGGAGGCCCACTTACAGAAGGCCTCCATCTGATGGACCGTCGACGTCTCAAGCCTCCCCTAACCAGGTAAGGAGAGAGGCCCCAGCGTCTCTGTGGTCTCAGCCTTCGCAGCCCTCCCGCAGGGGTGCTCCCACAGCCCCAGCCTCCTTTAGAACCGGCCACTCAGCTTCCAGGAGAGGGCGTTCAGGTCGCTCCTCCACAAGGAGGTTGGGTGAGAGGCCCCCCACTCCTGTCCAAGCCTCATGTAGGGGGATGCCTCAAACAATTTTGGCAAGCATGGAGGAATCACGGAGCAGAACCCTGGACGGTAACAGTGTTGAAAGCTGGGTACAGGCTTCCGTTCCTGGCAGATCCACCACCTCTTATCCCAGCAAGTCAGGCGGAGTGGTTAGCCCCCCAAGGACCCCTTGAAGAGGGAAGCCTTGCAAGAAGAAGTCTTCACTATGTTAACAAAAGGGGCTATGGAAACGGTTCTACAACTGGGCCCAGGGTTCTACAGCTGCCTCTTCCTGGTGGAGAAAGCAACGGGAGGTTGGAGACCAGTCATAGATCTGTCGGCCCTCAACAAGTTTGTGTGCAAGACCGTCTTCAAGATGGACACCCCGAACTCGGTCCTGGAGTCCTTGAGAGAAGGAGACTTCATGATATCCATAGATCTCAAGGACGCCTATTTCCAGATCCCTATTCACCCCTCCAGCAGAAAGTACCTTCGGGTGAAGTGGGATACCCAGATCTTGCAATTCAAGACTCTCTGCTTCGGCCTGTCAACAGCGCCCCAAATTTTCACAAGAATCTTCATGACTGTCTCCGTATGGGCTCTCGAACGAGGAATTCTTCTGATTCGCTACCTGGACGACTGGTTGCTCCTTTCTTCATCAGAGGCATTTTTGAAGGAGCAAGGCTTGAAGCTACTGCACTCCTCCAGGATGACGTACTTGGGGATGGTTCTAGACTCCCGACTAGTGAGTCTTCCCATCAGAGGAAAGGCTGCACAACCCGGACCAGGTCCTCCGTCCCTTCCTATCAGGACAGCCCAGGAGAGCGAAGGATAGGCAGAGATTGATAGACCATCTAGTTTCATTGGAGAAGCTGGTTCCCCAAGGGAGAATGAAACTCGAGACCATCCAGTGGAACCTGAAGGGACTCGGAAACCAAGTAGATTCGCCCTACAAAATAGTTCCTGTTCTTCCAGAGAATAAGCAATCCCTGGAGTGGTGGCGGGACCGGACAAACACCATCAAGGGGATGCCCTTCGCAGCGGAGCCCCCGGATATGCTCCTCTTCACGGACGCCTTCAAGGAAGGATGGGGAGCTCACCTCCTCGGGAAGTCAGCAAGGGGCTCTTGGACGGAGATGGAAAAGATTGCATATCAACGTCCTGGAGATGAGGGCCGTTCAGAAAGCGTACCTTCAGTTCGTCGGTCTTCTAAGGGGAAACACAGTGGCGTTAATGTGTGACAACGCCACAGTGGTAGCCTACATAAAGAAGCTAGGAGGTCTAAAATCGAAGGAGTTGTGCGATCTCACGGAGATTCTGGATTGGGCCGAGTCAGAACAGTCGTAATAACAGCAAGATTCATTCCGGGAAAGAAGAATGTCCTAGCCGACGGACTCAGCAGAATGGGCCAGGTGATGGGTACCGAATGGTTCCTTCACCCAGAAGTAGCAAGACTCATCATCCAAATGTGGGGTTCGCCGGTGATGGACCTCTTCGCAACCAGACTGAATGCACAACTCCCCGTATTCTGTTCTCCTGTCCCAGACCCAAAGGCGGCATTGGAAGACGCCTTTCAACACAGGTGGGAGAATCTCGACGTATATGCCTTCCCTCCCTTCGCATTCATCAGGCAAGTGCTCAACAGAGTAAGGACGGCTCACAACCTAAGGATGACTTTGGTAGCGCCTTGGTGGCCGGAGAGGGAATGGTTCGCGGATCTAAAAGACTTAGCGTGCCTTCCCCCGTGGTCTCTGCCAGACAGACCAGATCTCCTGAGGCAGCCCCACTTCCAAAGATTCCACGACAATCCCCGATCTCTGCGCCTTCACGCGTGGAGGTTATCCAGTGGCTCCTGAGGATAGGTTATTCGGCAGGAACAGCTGAAAGAATGTCTCGTTATCTGAGGCACTCATCGGCAGTGGTATACCAGGCAAAATGGACCACTTTCATGAAATAGTGTGCCTCCAGAAACATCAAGCCCTTAAGAGCCTCGATTCCGGACATTGCGGATTTCCTCGTACACCTCAGGGACGTGGTGGGCATGTCAATTCCAGCCATCAAGGGAGTCCGTGCAGCGTTAGGCCAAGTTTTCCTCCTGAAAGGCATTCCCTCTCAATGAGAGAATGCCTTGATGAAGTCATCGAGCTTCAGCACGGCATATCATTCCCGTGATAAAGGCGTGACGGGCAAGAGGGCTCTCGAACTGGGGAATTTCTTTTCCTCAGTTTGACTCTAAATTTCTCTCATTCTTTTGCTATTACTTCTTATTGCTTATTCCTCCTTTATAATTATCAGCTGTCTCCAACCTTGCTGTCAAAACTCTCTCACCCATTTCACTGTCAGGTTTTTTAGAGGGCACATTGTATCCAGGATCGGTTTTTATTTCAAAATCAATTGTGGGAGCTGTGGTGGTCTTGCCAACTGCCCGAAAATGTTTGGACACTTAGGAGTGTCAGTATTCCCATACTGGCATGCAGAACTATCTCGTAGGAAAACTTGGTCTTCGGATTCCAGGGGTTGGCGGTTTCATAGAGATAGGACTCTCGGCATTCTGTCCGGTTTGCCTGCCACTATGATTAGAGTGGGGATGATTGTTTTCTTGAAATGCTCTCGGTCCCATCAAGTGGGTTTGGCATACACTTGAGCCACTCTAATCATAGTGGTACCATCCCTTTGTGGTAGGGTAGGGAGTGGACATTTGGTAAGCAGCTTTCGCAGGTGTCATTGGTGGAGAAATTAATTCCAGGAAAGACTAACAGTGGGAAGTTCAGACAGTCTTGATATTATCTCTCCCTTAAACTTTTTTTTCTCCAGTGTTTTTTTTTCATTGTTATTATGACCCCTTCCTTCCCCCCAAAAAAATAATGAGTAAACTTAATATTCCCCGTACCCCTGGATCAAATGGCGAACCCCAGACACCGTTGACGACTTCTGCTTGTTTAAATAAGGAAAGCTCTGTTGACAACCTTGGCAATAAAAAGGATTCCTCCAACAATACTTCTCTGACCAGTGTTGTTTAAGACAATTTATCGGCACTGGTGGAAAATGATTTTTATAATAACAGTACAGTAATACTTTACTCTGGTTCTGGCTCATTACCAGATCCAACAAAAAATCTGAAAATTCTCCACTTGAAAAACATACCAATTGGTTGTAGCTTTGACATAATTCATGAAGCCTTCTGTAGATTTGGGGCAATCAAAGAAATTTTAATGGAGCTTAATGGTAGTAAAGGATTTTGGGAAGCTTGGGTATCATTTTCAAGTTTTGAGATTGCTTTAGAAGCAAATAAAAATTTAGAGAGCATAAAAATTGACAATTGTTTGTTTTCTGGGGCTCTGTGATAAAGCACCAAGACACCTAGAGGTATATAAACCAGAAGAATGGATGGAAAAAGAAATAGAGCATAGACTCCCAGAAGTAAGAACCCCCAAGCCCCCAACATGGATAATTGCATCTGGGAAGATAGATAATTATAAATATTATAAGATTAGGAAATTTATACAAAAAGAAATTGGTTTAATTAAAAGTAAGGATATTAGCAGATATCGTAAGCAATCTGTTTTGATTAATGCTAAATCAGATACTCAAGCTCACATGCTTTGTGGCATGAAGATTGCAGAAATTGAATCCTTTTAAGGATACTAAACCACATATGAGCTTTAGCTATGGTAAAGGAGTAGTTTTTGATAAAGATTTATATGAATTTTCAGAACCAGAAATTCTGGACATGTGCCCTGCTAATGTTTGGAAAGTAAGATCCCTCAAACAAGCATGGTGGTTTTAACATTTGAAACTCCTTTTATACCAGATCATATAATTGTTGAGAATGAAAGAGTACGTGTTCGAGAATATAAACCTAGGCCTTTACAATGCTTTAATTGTATCAAGTACGGTCACCCTTCCTGGTACTGCAATAATACGAAGATCTGTATTAACTGTTCTTTGTTAGAACATGGCCAATGCAACAGAGATACAACCTGTGCAAACTGTAAAGATCATCATAAATCAAATGATAAAAGATGTAGAGAATACAAGAAAGAAGAAGCTGCAATCTTGAAAGAAAATGCTGAACATATAAGTGTAGGTTATGCAAAGCATTTACTCAATCGGCAACTTAATTTTGCTCACGCGGTTAAGATGCCACCAAAAGATTATAATCCACTACCCCTTACTACCACAGGGGGACCAGTGGTAGCACCTGGCCCGTCAGGTGCATCTCCCTTAGTGGTAGTAGCCCAGCCATCTGGGTCAAGTGCTCAGCCTATAAAAGTCAGAGCACAAACCTCCAAAGAGGTCAAGATGGTTTCCAACACACCTAAAGTAATGTCACCGATAGGAGCATCTCCCCTAGAGGTGATAGCCCAGCCTTCTGGGTTAAGTGCTCGAACTGTTGAAGTTCTAGCACAATCCTCCAAGGAAGCCAATGTGGCTTCCACCACCTTGAATGTATTGTCTCAGGCAGAATGTCTACCTGATTTGATGGAGATTGGAAAACAAGATCTTCCAAAGAGGAAAAGGTCCCCATCATCCTCACCTTCATATAAGTCAGGTAAGTGCCCTACTGCTCATGATCCTAAGGTTGACTTGTATAAAGATCCGAGAAAGAAAGAAAAGAAGATTGGTGGCCTAGTAAAGCCTTCCATCTCCAGGCCTTACATGGCTTCATCTGAAAAGTCCCAAAAGACAAATGAGACAAAGAAAAATAATAACAAAAGATAATGTCTATCATCCAGTGGAATTGCAGAGGTCTAAGTACTAGCATTGAGCAGATAAAAACTTTAACCAGGGACTCAGACACGAAGGTAATTTGTCTACAGGAAACCAAGATCAGTGACAAACCATTTAATCCTGGACTCGATTATCATTTTTGTAGATCCCCTCCTTTGCAAGCTGCAAGAGCTCAAGGTGGTACAGGTTTTATTATTCACAAATCTGTAAAATTTGAAATAATCCTACTCGATACACCACTACAGGCATGTGCAGTTAGAACTCATATCGGGAAAAAAAATACTTATGCTCGCTATATATTGAACCATCCTTAGAACTTTTCCTCTTAGATCATGCTGGTAATCCAAGAAGGCTTAGACTTTCTGACCTCCAAGACCTGATCAATCAGCTTCCTGCCCCTTTTATTTTTATGGGTGATTATAATGCAAAGCATACTTTATGGGGTGGAAATGTGTGCGATAGATGGAGTAATCTTGTTGAAGAATTAATCGACAACATTGATGTAATACAAATGAATGATGGTTCTCCAACTAGGTATGATGTATTCCACAACTCTACATCAGCCATTGATTTGTCAATCTGTTCCTCATCCATTCGATTGGACTACCTTTGGTCAGTAAATGAACACCTACATGGCAGTGACCATTGGCCAATAATGTTAAATTATGTCCATAATCTTCCTTCTCAGTGTCCACCAAAATGGAAGATAGATGAGGCAGACTGGGCAGCTTATGAAAACTGTTCACACACTGATAAAGAATATGATGAATTTACATCTCCAGTGCATGCCTATCAACATCTTGAAAATATTATTGATGATAATGCTAGCAAGTTTATACCTAAAACATGCGGTTTACCTCATCGCTCTGTAGTTCCTTGGTGGAGTAAAGAATGTGCCAACGCAAGAAAAGTGACCCGAACTTGCTTCAGAAGATACTTGAGGACAAACTATTTAGCAGATAGAATAGCATATCTCAGAGCCTGTGCCAAACAAAAAAGAATTTTTAAAAAAGCAAAGAGAGCATCTTGGAAGAAATATATATCTAATATTAATACCAAAACTCCTTCAAAGGAAATATGGGACAAGATTAGAAAACTTCAAGGTAAATTCGTCCCTAAGCCTCTACCAATATTAAGGGAAAATAATAGATATATATCTGACCCCAAAGATGTAGCAGAGGTTCTTGCTAAGCACTTTGCTTATGTATCAAGTGCTGACAACTATTCCCCAGCATTTCAACAAATTAGAGCATCAACATCTGTTGTTCCTCCTGCTTCTTCAAATACTGAAGCTTTTAACCTGCCTTTTAGTATGGAGGAGATGCAAAATGCTATCTCCAGCTCTTCTTTAACTGCCCCAGGTGAGGATGGCATCCGGTATGAAATGATATCACATCTTCCAGTGGATACCAAGGAATTTTTATTAGAAACCTTTAATGGTCTATGGGCTTCCCATACATCTCCTGATTCCTGGCATACTTCAATTGTAATTCCAGGCCACAAGTCTGGTAAAGACCCAGAACTGCCATCTAGTTATAGGCCCATATCCTTGACCAGTTGCATATGCAAACTATTTGAGAGAATGATCAACAACAGACTTGTGTGGTATCTAGAATCAAAAAATCTTTTATCTAACAGACAGTTTGGTTTTAGGAAGAACCGAAGTACTCTAGACCCTTTGCTGATGTTATCAAGGGAAATTTCAAATGCTTTTTCTAACCAAAACCAGGTGGTGGGTGTCTTTTTTGACCTCGAAAAGGCATATGACACCACATGGAGGGGTGGTATTTTAAAGCAATTGGCCTCGTGGGGTATAGGAGGACATATGTTCTCTTTTATTGAAGAATTTTTATCAAACCGCTCCATTAAAGTGAGAGTAGGGTCAGAACTATCTTCATCCTACATGCAAGAAGAAGGTGTCCCCCAAGGCAGCGTATTGAGTGTGACCTTGTTTGCTGTTGCAATTAATAGTCTCATTAGTCACATACCTCCTGGCATACAAGGATCACTATTTGTCGATGACTTTGCAATTTATTGTAGTGGATCATCTGCTCTACAAGCATGCCAAAATCTTCAAATTGCAATAAATGCTGCTTCCGCATGGGCAAATTCTCGCGGATTCATGTTTTCTCCTCAGAAGACCAAAGCCATTCGCTTTACTCGTACTCGTAAAAGGGAAGAGATCCCCACCCTTTTCTTAAATGATTGTATTTTGCCATATGAGGATAGTGTCAAGTTTCTTGGAGTCATTTTCGACAAGAAAATGACATTTGGTCCCCATATAAATGACCTATCTATCAGGGTTAAGAAGTCACTGAACATTCTGAAAGTGATATCGCATTTTGATTGGGGTGCTGATAGAACAACTTTGCTTAGAATTTATACATCTTTGTGTCTGAGCAAGTTAGACTATGCATGCCAAATATATGGGTCAGCTACAAAGACTTTACTTGGAAAACTTGATATTGTTCACAATGCTGGGCTTCGCATCTGCACAGGTGCTTACAGAACATCTCCCATTGACAGTCTCTATGTTGATTCTGGCATACCTCCCCTTTCCATTCGCAGAGAGGAGTTGAGTTTGAGGTTTTTAGCTAGGTCCCTTGCTGTGAGAAACAATCCTAACTGTAAATATGTTAGGGCGCCTTTAGATCGGGCTCCTAACAGATCTAGAGTGCCTAAGCCTTTGGAAGTACAGCTGAAAAATGATGCTAGAGAAGTAGGCTTGTTAACAGCACAGATAGCAGAGGTAGGATATCCCAAGTCTCCTCCTTGGTGTAATCCACCTGTTAAAGTATGTTTTACGGCAGGAGGGAAAAATACCTTACCTAGTAGGGTTATGAAAAGTGAGTTTTTAAATCATGCTGCTCAACATCATGGGAAGCATGTTTTTACAGATGGCTCCAAATCGGCTGCAGGAGTTGGAAGTGCAGCTGTGGTGGGGGATATTGTTATTAGAAGGAAACTCCCATACTCTTGTTCAATTTTTACTGCTGAGCTGTACGCAATAATTCTCGCAGTCCAACATATTTTTAAAAATGGCAACCAAAATAGTTTTTATACAATTTTTACGGATTCCAATAGTGTTTTACTCTCATTAAAACAAATTATGCCAGGCCATCATCTAGTACAAGAGGTGCAGGACTGGTTAGTACTTCTGCAATCTAGGAAGAGTATCAGTGTTCACTTCTGTTGGGTCCCTGCCCATGTTGGGGTGGATGGGAATGAACAAGTAGATAAGGCAGCAAAGGAAGCTTCAGGGCTAAGTAATCCATCCCCCTTGAGTATTCCTTACAAAGATCTTAAAAGTGAGATTCATCTTTACTGTAAAAATAAGTGGCAAGCTCGATGGTCTGAACTGACCACCAATACAAAATTGAAACAAATCCACCCATTGGTGGATAAATGGTCATCTTGTAATTCTACAAGTAGAAGGGATACCATTATTTTAACTAGGCTGCGTATTGGCCATACACATGCAACGCACAATTATTTAATGAAGAGTGGGGAAGGGAGACAGGCCCCTCTTTGTAATACCTGTCAAGTGACAATGGATGTTAAACATATTTTAGTCGATTGTCCTGTTTTTAATCTCCAGAGGAGGACACATTTACTCCAGGACAAACCGTTAAGAGATATACTGGGGGAAAACTGTAATACCCTGAACTTGAGAAAATTTATACAAAGTATTGGGTTATATTACGAGCTATAATTGATTTTATTAATTTATTTATTTATTTTACCCTTTTAATCCCTATTTATTTCACATCTAGATTTTATTGTATGAAAGTGTTACGTTTTGTATTAAAGGTTAAAATGATACTAAATGGTGTGAGTGTACAGATATGATTGAATGATTTTCGTTGTATAGCGCTGAATGGCCTTTGATGCCCCAGTGCTTGGCTTAATGCCTAAATCCCATATTCAATTCCATTTAGGGAAGGCCAACCTTTTAGGGGAGAGACTTCTAGTTCGACATTATCTTTGAAACAGATAAGGGCAAAAATCACTTACTTTGTTCGCAGAGTGGATCCTGATAGTACACTCGCAGGTCGTGATCCGAGAAAGGTTGCCTCGTCTCTCAATTTTTTCCAAACTATATCTTTTGATAATCTGCGTGCTTATACTGGTTGGAAGTCCTCCAGAGTATTTTTCAAGCACTATGCGAAGCAACTGCAAGAAATAAAACTTCAAGTGGTGGCTGCAGGCTGTGTAATAAAGCCTGTAGTTTGATTACTGCAAAGGACAGTGCACTAATTGGGACTGTTAGTGAAGGGTGTACATGATAGACTTTGGTATATCATGATATGGAGTGTCGATATGGACATTATATACTGTCTTACTCAGTTAAGTGAACATAAGCATAATATTTGATATGTGTGCCAGCATATTTATGCGTGATGTTTTTAGTAATAACATTTATTGAAATTTCCTATTTCATAGAGTGGCATTGTTTCTCTTGTAGACGAAACCTATTTATTTTTTTATTACCATTATGCTTTTTATGTCTATGTATAGCATAAAATATATGATTTAATCATAACTTCTGTGTTTCTTGTTAATCAACTATGTTTGTTATGTTTGTTACTGTATTATAATTCCTACGCGAACATAAACTTGTCTGATTGGCAGACTTAGGAGGTACAGTACTCTATTCAGTACCTGATATAAACTACTCTTTACGTATATATGACAAAATATACTTCTGCTTGCTAAATTGTTCCTTGAACTCACAATCCTCGGCAATGCCATGTCAGAGATGAACCATTGAGTAAGATGACCCGAGGGTAGGCCGTTTTGTCCGTAGTCCCATTGAGGGTAGTTCGGGGTTCCGAAGTGCCAAACGTGTGTGCCGCACCAAGTACCATTTTTCCGAAGGTACTTTCTCAGTAAAGTAAGGGCAGCCTTGTAATTTGTAACAAAGCAGTCTTTATAAAACTATCTCCTCGGGAATTACTTGTGCATGGAATCATCCTCCATAATTGCTCTCCTAAATTGATGGAATCCGAATACGACCCATATCAAGTTGGGTGGTATTGGTCTTCAATCAATTTAGGAAAACAGGAATGAAAGAGGATTTCATGCACAAATAATGCCAGAGGGAATAGTTTTCACAGACTGTTCTCTTAAGACATGAAGGCTTCATTACCAGGAAAATCAGCTCAGTTAAGTAAGGACGTATTTGCAGTACGATGAACACTGCTACGAATGACTGCATAACAAATGGGATGGAAAATCATGTTGTTCCAACACAGAGACTTACCTGGAACTACTTTCTAGGAAGTACCTGGAATCTTCTCTCAACCGACCAGAGTTTTGTGTAGTTTACCCTACTTCCGTTTTCTGTGAGGATCACTCCGGGCGGAAGGATACGTGCCCGTACTTTCCCTTGTGCTCTCGCGTGTTCACTTGTTTTCCCTTGTGCTTTCCCTTGTGTTTTTAAAGTGTTTAATTGCCCTTGTTATCCTTTCCCGCTGCGTTCCTGTGTCTTGCGGTATTGTGCTAGTGCGGTATGGAGCATCCCCGCCATTGTCCTGGGCCTAAGGCTGGGAAGTAGTGTGGTGCGTTCTTGTCTAAGCCTGAGGTGGACCCGCACTCCCTTTGCTCTTCGTGCAGGGGTAGAGTTTGCTCCCCTTCGGACACATGTCCGGAGTGTGTCGGGGAGTGAGGTGCAGTGGGTGAGGTTTGGAACGAAGTAGTAGTCATCTAAACTTTCGCCCAGGAAGACCAGCATTTCTTCACCCGCGACGTCGACGGGAGAGAAGTCTGACAGGGTTCCTTCTTCATCCCCTACCCAGAGTAGGGGACGAGGTAAGTTCTTTGCGGGGAAGAAACCAATGGTTCTTCCCCAGGAGTCGTTTCTTCGGGATTCTGGAGTTGCTGATCCTTTACAGGCAAGTGGGGGGCCTGAAGGTTTACTTAGTGAGGGTCCACAAGACGATGCCCATGTGCTTGGGGGGCACGTCTCTTCGGACGATCCTATGTGGAATAAAGATGTCCCTGTGTCTTCACCAGCTTCTTGAATTTGTTTCAGGCACCTCCGCAGCTGAAGGGGCCCCAGGAAAAGAAGATTCACCGTTGGAAGATCCCCTTGGATGGGGGCCCCCGAGGACTCCCTGTAGGTCACCTTTGAGGGGGGAGGACGGCCTTGGATCCTGGTTCCAGAATGTAGATCGTCCGACCTCTCTCCCAGCCCCTCTATCGGCGGTTCCCGACGTCTTCCTTCAGCCTTCAACATCTGGAACCCAGAAAATTGCGAAACCGGCCGCGCCCGCCTCTCGGATCTGTTACGAGGAGTTGTCGGAGTCTTCGGCGGCAGGCCCATCGTTGTCGTCGGAGAGAAAGGCATGGAGAAGACACTGTCGAAGGAGGGGCAGGTCCAGGAGACGGCGCTCCCCCTCAAGGTCCCATTCTAGGTCACGACATGGGAGGAAGCGGTCAAGGTCCCAGAGGGGGAAAGCCAGGAGGAAGCAGTTCGCCAAAGGAGCAATGGGTCCTCGTTCCCCGCAGTAACCCTCTTAATGAGAGAATGCCTTGATGAAGTCATTGAGCTTCAGCACGGCATTTCATTCCCATGCTGAAACTTGGTGACGGGCAAGAGGGCTCTCGAACTTGGGGAAATTGCTCCCCCAGTTCGAATCTAAATTCTCTCTCCTTAACCTTTTTATTTTACTCAATATTACGTCGACCTTATCCTAATTTCATGAACTTTCTTTTGTCTTGCTTTCCAAACTCTGAGAAAAATTTCCCTCATTATATGTGTATACATTATGTACATATATATTTATTATTTTTTTTTTCTCCTATGAGTTGGATGTTTCTACATCCATTGTAGCCCCGGTGGGGATGTTCATACATCCTTTATTGCTGCCTACTTTGATGAGTGGGAGGAGGTATCACGGTTGGGAGGTGTTTGCATTTAAAGCTATATGTGAGAGTATTGGGTGATTTCAGCCATCCCGAAGATGGTTTGGACCTTTTTGGCGGAACTATTCTCAAGTGTTGGGTCTTCGGAATCCAGGGGGATCCAATGCTTGGGATAGGACTCTTGGCTTTTGGCCTGAAGCCCGTCATTACAGATATGGGGAGGATGACTCCATAGTTTCTTGGTCTCAGTCCTAACAGGCGGGTTCAGCTTACACCTGTGCCTCTATATCTTTTTTGATGCTATCCTTCGGGTAGGGTATGGAGTGGACCATCTGGGAAGTATACTCTCATTGTGCCGATAGTGGAGAGTGCAAATTTCTTTTCTGACGTGTGATGGCGTAACATTCTCGAGCAGGTACATCAAACTAACCCTTTTCTCTCTCTCTCTCTCGTCTAATGGATTCTTTAAGTAACGAACCCCCATCCCCTGGATACGCTGACTCTCCCCCGGCACTGTTGACGACCTCTGCTAATTCAATTAAGGAAAATTCTGTTGACGACCTAGGAATTAAAAAGGACCCCTTTACTAATTTTTTAAAACCAATTGAGTCTGGTAACAAAGGGAAACTAAGAATCCTTCATGTTACCCAAATTCCAATAAATACTGATTATGATATGATATGATAAAGCATTTAGATGCTATGGAGTGATAAAAGAAATTAGAATGATACTTGAAAATGAAAGATGGCATTCATGAATAACTTATAATAATCTTGAAGAAGCATTGAACGCAATATTTAACATCAATGATATCAAAATTAATAACTTAAATGTCATGGGTGCCCTATGTGATAAGATACCAAACAGTTTGGGTGTATATAGACCTGCTGACTGGTTTGAGAAAGATATCGATTTAACAATGCTCCCCCAAAGAAAGCCAAAACCACCAATGTGGCTTGCTGCTGAACCTAAAGGGAGTAATGGGAATTATTTTAAAATTAGCAAACTAATTCAGAAAAAGGTAGGAACCATTGCACCAGGGGATATATCTCGCTTTGGGAAAAATAGCTTCTTCATCCATGCATAATCATACACGCAATCAGTTATACTGTCTAACCTTAAGACAAGCAGTGACGAGGATTTGTTAGATGTCAAACCCCACCTAAACTTTAGCTACGGAAGGGGAGTAGTCTTCAATAAAGATCTGTATGAATTTACAGAAGAGGAAATACTAGCCATGTGCCCATTAACAGCGTGGAAAGTGCACAAGATTCCTGGGACGTCAATGATTATCCTTACTTTCCAGGATGCTGATGTGCCTTTCCACATCGATTTTGAAAATGAAAGAATAAAAGTTCGACCTTTCAAACAAAAACCCTTACAATGTTTCAAGTGTTTCAAATTTGGACATCCTTCTAAAGTTTGTAAAAATGAAAAAATGTGTAGCATCTGTTCTAAACCTTATCATGGAGAGTGTACACTTGAGCCCAGCTGTTTGAACTGCAATTCAAACCATAAATCCACTGACAGGAGCTGCGAGATTTATAAGTTTGAAGAAGCAGCCCTCAACAAATCCAGTGTAGAACACAAGTGTAGGATATGCCAAAAGACTACTGAAAAAACCAAACAGCTATGCAAAGGCACTGAAATCAAGAGAAAATATACCACAGGAGACATCGAACCCACATAATGCTGCCAGTAATTCCAAGAAAAGAAATACATCATCTAATGATAGTAAAGTTTTGCATGACAAGGTAAGCATATTGCCTTCCAAGGCTTTGCCACTTTGTATTAAAACTGCGACACTGCCCACTTCTATACAAACTTCATCCCCCATTACCAGCAATAGTACTAACCTCTCTCAGGCCATGTCCTTGCCTGATTTGATGGAGGTACCACCCGAAACAAAGTAACCAGGTGCACCTGTGGTAGGGAAGGTGCAAAAACCTGGTAGATCCTCACCACCGATAAATAGGAAAAGAGAGAGACCTCCATCTCTCTCACCCCCTTCCATAAGAAATAGAGTTATGACATCAAATAAATATGATGTTGTCTGTTGATGTTTCTGCTCAACCAGAAGACAATTTAAATAAATCAGAAATTCAAGTCGAGGTCCACCATCCCCCTCAACAGTTGGATCAGGACGACAAGTAAAGCACAAACAAAAAACCATATTTATCAAGACCCTCTAATAAAACCACTGGGAAATAGCATTAGATCAAAAATTGCTAATAGGAAGACTTCATCTAAAAGATCTTCCAAAAAATAAACCAAAGCTTTTTCCTCCATTTTGCAATGGAGTTGTCAGTGTTTAAGGGCCAAATATGAAGAACTTAAGCTCTTACTTTACGAGCATTTCCCCATAATCGTAAGTCTACAGGAGAGCAAGCTTGATGCTAATACCCATTGTCTCGCGAATATATTAGTTATAGTACACCTTATGGTCACGGAGTAGGGAGCCATGGTGGAAGTCTCATATACGTTCGTCAAGATGTTCCCCAAATATCTTTGTCTATTCGTACACCTCTGCAGGCAGTGGTTGTACAGATTGATATAGGGAGAAAATTTACCATCTGTTCACTGTACTTGCCTCCAAATGATAACATATTTTATGAAGATTTAGTAGAGGTGATTTAACAGCTCCCTCAACCTTTTCTTTTACTAGGAGATATGAATGGTAGACATCCATTGTGGGGTGATGTTTTAGCAAACACCAGGGGCAATATTATATCAATTGTGGAAAACGAGGATGTCGTACTCCTTAATACAGGAGAACCCACACACTTCCATGTACAGAGGGGTACCTTGTCATGCATCGACCTTTCAATTGCAAGCTCTGTCTCCTTGATTTCGATTGGAGGACATTAGATGATTGACATATTAGTGATCATGCACCAATCATTATAAACACCAACAATGGTCCACCTTTACAAAGATCTCCACGATGGAATCTTGATAAGGCAGACTGGGATAGATTTCGTGAGCCAAGTGAAATTGAAGGAAATGCAGAACAGTTTGAAAATATTGATGATGCCATAGACTTGCTTAATGGAACCCTTCATACAGCAGGAGTAAATTCAATTCCTAAAACAACAGGGTTATTCAAACGACGACCAGTCCCTTGGTCGTCTCCAGAACTAACTGCCCTGCACAGAGCCACAAGGAGGTCTTTAACTCAACTGCGCAGACACCGTACTGAGGGCAATTTGATTATATACAAGAAATGTAGAGCACAGTTCCGTCGTGCCATGAAGGAAGCTAGGCGCCTTTCATGGGTGTCTTTTGTTTCCTCCATTAACAGTAGAACACCACAATCTGCTGTGTGGAGGAAAATAAAGATTGCCGGCAAATTTACCCCGAACCCACCACCAGTGTTGAAGGTGAATGGTCAGTATGTGACTGAAGCAAATGATGTCAGCAAATGCCCTGGCTGAACATTTTATAAATGTATCCAGCAAGTGTGAAGGAGCTCCTGGTCACCAGTATAGGAGCAACGAGGAAAAGAAAATTTTGTAACAGGAAGGGAAGAGTCATATAATTCTCCTTTTACTGAAATGGAATATGTTTCCGCTCTTACTAACTGTAACAATACAGCCCCGGGATCCGATGGAATTCCATATGCAATGATTAAACATGTACATTTTAATACAAAGTTATTCATTTTAAGCATTATTGATAGAATATGGCATGATCATAGTTATCCAAGTGTGTGGGAACTAGCCATTATTTTAGCCTTTTTAAAACCCGGTAAGGACAAGTTTTTAGCAGCTAACTACCGACCTATTGCATTGACATCTTGTTTATGTAAAATAGTGGAGAAGATGGTCAATGCAAGACTAATTTGGTATCTTGAAAAGAAAAATATTTTATCACCGAATCAATGTGGATTCAGAAAAATGCACTCAACAACTGATGTGTTGATACGACTGGAGTCTTCTATTTGTGAAGCCTTTGCTTCCAAACAGCACCATTTACAGTAAGTCTTTTTTTTTTTTTTTACCTTGAAAAGGCATATGATACCACTTGGAGGTATGGTGTACTTAAAACAATTCATGACTTGGGATTGAGTGGAGAGCTTCCGCTATTTATTCAGGCATTTCTTTCAAATAGAGTTTTTCAAGTGAGAGTTGGGGAAGCTCTATCGGAGAGTGGGTGCCAAGAAGGAGTAGTTCCTCAGGGTAGTGCGCTGAATGTGACCCTTTTTGCACTAGCAATTAATGGGATATCCTCAGCCATTCCCCGGGATGTTCTCTCAACATTATTCGTGGATGATCTCTCCATATCATTTGCTGGAGCTAAAATGGCAATGGTTGAGAAAAAACTGCAAGAAGGCAGATTCACTGGCTAAGAATGCTGCATCCGAGTTGCTGCCAAGAAGGTATCCCATTCCCTGTTATGATTTCTTACCTGACATCAAGAAATTGGTTTGCAATAAATGGCAACAGCAATGGGATAGCCTAGAGGGCAATAAAATGCGAGAGGTAATAAATGTCATATCTCCTTGGAGGTATAATATGATGCCCCGAAAATGGGAGAAGTCTCTTTGTCGTCTCCGTATTGGTCACACTCGGTTGACACATGAGTTTCTGCTGAAGGGTCAACAGCAACTGTATTGTGACTACTGTTTAGTACCTCTAACAGTGAGGCATTTGTTGACCGAATGCCCCAATTATAACAACTTGAGGAATAGATATTTGTTTGAGGCTCGAGGCGAGGGTGGCAGGATCATCCTTGCCAAGATTCTTGGACATGATGTGTCCTACTATGCAAGTGGCATCTTTAAATTTATTTCAGAAGCAGGTCTTCTGAAAACTATTTAACTTTTATGACATTCAACTTTTATGATTTTATTTGAATATTTTTTATTTTTGTATACATAAACTGTGTCAATGACCTTAGATGTCAGGATGCCTGAAAACTTTAAATCAATCAATCAATCAATTCCCGCAGTAAGCTCACGGACTTTACTACTCTCCCGAGCACTGCGGGTTGGCTTCCCGGAGACAGTCCTCCTAGAAGGGCCTCCACCAGCCATAGAGTTGACTCTCACAAAGACCCAAGGGGCTCTTCAGACAGGCGTAAGGCCTCGAAACAGGCGTCTCAACCTGCCCAGCGAAGGGAGTCGCCTTTTCGGACGGGCAGCCTCGTTAAGTAAGCTCGACCGAGCGATATAGAGGGACGGCTTCCTCCGTCAGGCAAACCCACGGAAGCCTCGCCCCCCTTGAAGAAAGACAAACGGAGGACGGAGGTTCTCGCTCCCTCTGCAATGCCCATCCTCAGACCACAACCTAGTGCGGAGGCCCCCGTCGGTACGGTTCCTCAACCTTAGACGGAGGGCACGGACGGCGACACTGAAGCCGCGCCAGCGGAGGACTCGGCTTATAGGAGGGTTATTGGTCTAATACGAAACCACCACAGGGTTGAGGAACCACTTCCTTCTGACGAGGATGCCTGGCGGTCTAGCCTTAATAGGCTAATGGAGGAACCCATTCAACAGAAGCCCTCCTTACCCCTACCTGTGGCCAGTGATGTGAGGCTTGGCCGTACTCACGTAGACAAGGTTGTGGCACGAAACGCTGAAGGTTCCAAAGCTCAGAGTTCCTCCAAGTTACTCCAGGGGTTGAAGTCCCAAAGCAAATATTATTGGATGGAAGGACAGCCACAGGGAGCCAGCAGATTGGAAGACTCCCTAAAAGTTTTAGGTCAGGGGGCTTCGGAGGACAGAGCGTCTTCATCACCTATCTGTTTTTCTCAATCGGAGGTGACGATGGTGGAGGAGATGTCCAAAAACCTTGTCAACGTCGCCTCTTGGTTAGACTGGTGGGCCTCGACACTAGTAGGCATCCAGGCTTCCTCCGACCCTGCAGTTCCATCCAATCAAGCACTATTGAAGGAACTTATCAGGTCCGGAGGGCGGGCCTTGAAGTTCCTAACATTTGTCTCTAGCGTTACCCGCCAACTGGGTCTTGCGAAGAAGACACAGTCCTGTGTAAATTGTCCAGGCGTATGCCGGACAGGGAGGCGAGGACTTTGAGGAACCTTTCTGTGTGGGGTGACTGACTTTTTCCCCTGAAACAGACAGAAGTAGTAGTTGAGAAACTTCTGAAACGGAAGGAAGTGAGCATTCCCAGACATCACACCATGAGGAGGCCCACTTACAGAAGGCCTCCATCTGATGGACCGTCGACGTCTCAAGCCTCCCCTAACCAGGTAAGGAGAGAGGCCCCAGCGTCTCTGTGGTCTCAGCCTTCGCAGCCCTCCCGCAGGGGTGCTCCCACAGCCCCAGCCTCCTTTAGAACCGGCCACTCAGCTTCCAGGAGAGGGCGTTCAGGTCGCTCCTCCACAAGGAGGTTGGGTGAGAGGCCCCCCACTCCTGTCCAAGCCTCATGTAGGGGGATGCCTCAAACAATTTTGGCAAGCATGGAGGAATCACGGAGCAGAACCCTGGACGGTAACAGTGTTGAAAGCTGGGTACAGGCTTCCGTTCCTGGCAGATCCACCACCTCTTATCCCAGCAAGTCAGGCGGAGTGGTTAGCCCCCCAAGGACCCCTTGAAGAGGGAAGCCTTGCAAGAAGAAGTCTTCACTATGTTAACAAAAGGGGCTATGGAAACGGTTCTACAACTGGGCCCAGGGTTCTACAGCTGCCTCTTCCTGGTGGAGAAAGCAACGGGAGGTTGGAGACCAGTCATAGATCTGTCGGCCCTCAACAAGTTTGTGTGCAAGACCGTCTTCAAGATGGACACCCCGAACTCGGTCCTGGAGTCCTTGAGAGAAGGAGACTTCATGATATCCATAGATCTCAAGGACGCCTATTTCCAGATCCCTATTCACCCCTCCAGCAGAAAGTACCTTCGGGTGAAGTGGGATACCCAGATCTTGCAATTCAAGACTCTCTGCTTCGGCCTGTCAACAGCGCCCCAAATTTTCACAAGAATCTTCATGACTGTCTCCGTATGGGCTCTCGAACGAGGAATTCTTCTGATTCGCTACCTGGACGACTGGTTGCTCCTTTCTTCATCAGAGGCATTTTTGAAGGAGCAAGGCTTGAAGCTACTGCACTCCTCCAGGATGACGTACTTGGGGATGGTTCTAGACTCCCGACTAGTGAGTCTTCCCATCAGAGGAAAGGCTGCACAACCCGGACCAGGTCCTCCGTCCCTTCCTATCAGGACAGCCCAGGAGAGCGAAGGATAGGCAGAGATTGATAGACCATCTAGTTTCATTGGAGAAGCTGGTTCCCCAAGGGAGAATGAAACTCGAGACCATCCAGTGGAACCTGAAGGGACTCGGAAACCAAGTAGATTCGCCCTACAAAATAGTTCCTGTTCTTCCAGAGAATAAGCAATCCCTGGAGTGGTGGCGGGACCGGACAAACACCATCAAGGGGATGCCCTTCGCAGCGGAGCCCCCGGATATGCTCCTCTTCACGGACGCCTTCAAGGAAGGATGGGGAGCTCACCTCCTCGGGAAGTCAGCAAGGGGCTCTTGGACGGAGATGGAAAAGATTGCATATCAACGTCCTGGAGATGAGGGCCGTTCAGAAAGCGTACCTTCAGTTCGTCGGTCTTCTAAGGGGAAACACAGTGGCGTTAATGTGTGACAACGCCACAGTGGTAGCCTACATAAAGAAGCTAGGAGGTCTAAAATCGAAGGAGTTGTGCGATCTCACGGAGATTCTGGATTGGGCCGAGTCAGAACAGTCGTAATAACAGCAAGATTCATTCCGGGAAAGAAGAATGTCCTAGCCGACGGACTCAGCAGAATGGGCCAGGTGATGGGTACCGAATGGTTCCTTCACCCAGAAGTAGCAAGACTCATCATCCAAATGTGGGGTTCGCCGGTGATGGACCTCTTCGCAACCAGACTGAATGCACAACTCCCCGTATTCTGTTCTCCTGTCCCAGACCCAAAGGCGGCATTGGAAGACGCCTTTCAACACAGGTGGGAGAATCTCGACGTATATGCCTTCCCTCCCTTCGCATTCATCAGGCAAGTGCTCAACAGAGTAAGGACGGCTCACAACCTAAGGATGACTTTGGTAGCGCCTTGGTGGCCGGAGAGGGAATGGTTCGCGGATCTAAAAGACTTAGCGTGCCTTCCCCCGTGGTCTCTGCCAGACAGACCAGATCTCCTGAGGCAGCCCCACTTCCAAAGATTCCACGACAATCCCCGATCTCTGCGCCTTCACGCGTGGAGGTTATCCAGTGGCTCCTGAGGATAGGTTATTCGGCAGGAACAGCTGAAAGAATGTCTCGTTATCTGAGGCACTCATCGGCAGTGGTATACCAGGCAAAATGGACCACTTTCATGAAATAGTGTGCCTCCAGAAACATCAAGCCCTTAAGAGCCTCGATTCCGGACATTGCGGATTTCCTCGTACACCTCAGGGACGTGGTGGGCATGTCAATTCCAGCCATCAAGGGAGTCCGTGCAGCGTTAGGCCAAGTTTTCCTCCTGAAAGGCATTCCCTCTCAATGAGAGAATGCCTTGATGAAGTCATCGAGCTTCAGCACGGCATATCATTCCCGTGATAAAGGCGTGACGGGCAAGAGGGCTCTCGAACTGGGGAATTTCTTTTCCTCAGTTTGACTCTAAATTTCTCTCATTCTTTTGCTATTACTTCTTATTGCTTATTCCTCCTTTATAATTATCAGCTGTCTCCAACCTTGCTGTCAAAACTCTCTCACCCATTTCACTGTTCAGGTTTTTTAGAGGGCACATTGTATCCAGGATCGGTTTTTATTTCAAAATCAATTGTGGGAGCTGTGGTGGTCTTGCCAACTGCCCGAAAATGTTTGGACACTTAGGAGTGTCAGTATTCCCATACTGGCATGCAGAACTATCTCGTAGGAAAACTTGGTCTTCGGATTCCAGGGGTTGGCGGTTTCATAGAGATAGGACTCTCGGCATTCTGTCCGGTTTGCCTGCCACTATGATTAGAGTGGGGATGATTGTTTTCTTGAAATGCTCTCGGTCCCATCAAGTGGGTTTGGCATACACTTGAGCCACTCTAATCATAGTGGTACCATCCCTTTGTGGTAGGGTAGGGAGTGGACATTTGGTAAGCAGCTTTCGCAGGTGTCATTGGTGGAGAAATTAATTCCAGGAAAGACTAACAGTGGGAAGTTCAGACAGTCTTGATATTATCTCTCCCTTAAACTTTTTTTTCTCCATTGTTTTTTTTTCATTGTTATTATGACCCCTTCCTTCCCCCAAAAAAAATAATTAATGAGTAAACTTAATATTCCCCGTACCCCTGGATCAAATGGCGAACCCCAGACACCGTTGACGATTTCTGCTTGTTTAAATAAGGAAAGCTCTGTTGACAACCTTGGCAATAAAAAGGATTCCTCCAACAATACTTCTCTGACCAGTGTTGTTAAAGACAATTTATCGGCACTGGTGGAAAATGATTTTTATAATAACAGTACAGTAATACTTTACTCTCTGGTTCTGGCTCATTACCAGATCCAACAAAAAATCTGAAAATTCTCCACTTAAAAAACATACCAATTGGTTGTAGCTTTGACATAATTCATGAAGCCTTCTGTAGATTTGGGGCAATCAAAGAAATTTTAATGGAGCTTAATGGTAGTAAAGGCTTTTGGGAAGTTTGGGTATCATTTTCAAGTTTTGAGATTGCTTTAGAAGCAAATAAAAATTTAGAGAGCATAAAAATTGACAATTGTTTGATTTCTGGGGCTCTGTGATAAAGCACCAAGACACCTAGAGGTATATAAACCAGAAGAATGGATGGAAAAAGAAATAGAGCATAGACTCCCAGAAGTAAGAACCTCCAAGCCCCCAACATAGATAATTGCATCTGGGAAGATAGATAATTATAACTATTATAAGATTAGGAAATTTATACAAAAAGAAATTGGTTTAATTAAAAGTAAGGATATTAGCAGATATCGTAAGCAATCTGTTTTGATTAATGCTAAATCAGATACTCAAGCTCACATGCTTTGTGGCATGAAGATTGCAGAAATTGAATCCTTTTAAGGATACTAAACCACATATGAGCTTTAGCTATGGTAAAGGAGTAGTTTTTGATAAAGATTTATATGAATTTTCAGAACCAGAAATTCTGGACATGTGCCCTGCTAATGTTTGGAAAGTAAGATCCCTCAAACAAGCATGGTGGTTTTAACATTTGAAACTCCTTTTATACCAGATCATATAATTATTGAGAATGAAAGAGTACGTGTTCGAGAATATAAACCTAGGCCTTTACAATGCTTTAATTGTATCAAGTACGGTCACCCTTCCTGGTACAGTGAACCCTCGTTTATCGCGGTAGATAGGTTCCAGACGCGGCCGCGATAGGTGAAAATCCGCGAAGTAGTGACACCATATTTACCTATTTATTCAACATGTATATTCAGACTTATAAAACCTTCCCTTGTACGTAGTACTGTTAACAAACTACCCTTTAATGTACATAACACTTAATGCATGTACTACAGTACCCTAAACTAAAACAGGCACAAATATTAAAGGTGATTTTATATCATGCATTTCCTAAACACGCTAAAAAGCACGATAAAAAATGGCAACCAATGTTTTGTTTACATTTATCTCTGATCATAATGAAGAAACAAACTGGAGGTAGAGCTTTGCTTATTACCCAGACATATTTCCCATACTTTTCCCTTAGAACTACATCACATCTTCCTAGTTTAGATATATATATATATATATATATATATATATATATATATATATATATATATATATATATATATATATATATATATATATATATATGTGTGTATATATATATATATATATATATATATATATATATATATATATATATATATTTATATGTATACACATATACACACCTACATATATACATAAATACATGCATACATATATATATATATTACTGTATATATATGGGTTATGGAAAAAATCCGCGAAGTGGTGAATCCGCGATGGTCGAACCGCGAAGTAGCGAGGGTTCACTGTACTGCAATAATACGAAGATCTGTATTAACTGTTCTTGTTAGAACATGGCCAATGCAACAGAGATACAACCTGTGCAAACTGTAAAGATCATCATAAATCAAATGATAAAAGATGTAGAGAATACAAGAAAGAAGAAGCTGCAATCTTGAAAGAAAATGCTGAACATAAAAGTGTAGGTTATGCAAAGCATTTACTCAATCGGCAACTTAATTTTGCTCGCGCGGTTAAGATGCCACCAAAAGATTATAATCCACTACCCCTTACTACCACAGGGGGACCAGTGGTAGCACCTGGCCCGTCAGGTGCATCTCCCTTAGTGGTAGTAGCCCAGCCATCTGGGTCAAGTGCTCGAACTGTTGAAGTTCTAGCACAATCCTCCAAGGAAGCTAATGTGGCTTCCACCACCTTGAATGTATTGTCTTAGGCAGAATGTCTACCTGATTTGATGGAGATTGGAAAACAAGATCTTCCAAAGAGGAAAAGGTCCCCATCATCCTCACCTTCATCTAAGTCAGGTAAGTGCCCTACTGCTCATGATCCTAAGGTTGACTTGTATAAAGATCCGAGAAAGAAAGAAAAGAAGATTGGTGGCCTAGTAAAGCCTTCCATCTCCAGGGCTTACATGGCTTCATCTGAAAAGTCCCAAAAGACAAATGAGACAAAGAAAAATAATAACAAAAGATAATGTCTATCATCCAGTGGAATTGCAGAGGTCTAAGTACTAGCATTGAGCAGATAAAAACTTTAACCAGGGACTCAGACACGAAGGTAATTTGTCTACAGGAAACCAAGATCAGTGACAAACCATTTAATCCTGGACTCGATTATCATTTTTGTAGATCCCCTCCTTTGCAAGCTGCAAGAGCTCAAGGTGGTACAGGTTTTATTATTCACAAATCTGTAAAATTTGAAATAATCCTACTCGATACACCACTACAGGCATGTGCAGTTAGAACTCATATCGGGAAAAAAAATACTTATGCTCGCTATATATTGAACCATCCTTAGAACTTTTCCTCTTAGATCATGCTGGTAATCCAAGAAGGCTTAGACTTTCTGACCTCCAAGACCTGATCAATCAGCTTCCTGCCCCTTTTATTTTTATGGGTGATTATATTGCAAAGCATACTTTATGAGGTGGAAATGTGTGCGATAGATGGAGTAATCTTGTTGAAGAATTAATCGACAACATTGATGTAATACAAATGAATGATGGTTCTCCAACTAGGTATGATGTATTCCACAACTCTACATCAGCCCTTGATTTGTCAATCTGTTCCTCATCCATTCAATTGGACTACCTTTGGTCAGTAAATGAACACCTACATGGCAGTGACCATTGGCCAATAATGTTAAATTATGTCCATAATCTTCCTTCTCAGTGTCCACCAAAATGGAAGATAGACGAGGCAGACTGGGCAGCTTATGAAAACTGTTCAAACACCGGTAAAGAGTATGATGAATTTACATCTCCTGTGCATGCCTATCAACATCTTGAAAATATTATTGATGATAATGCTAGCAAGTTTATACCTAAAACATGTGGTTTACCTCATTGCTCTGTAGTTCCTTGGTGGAGTAAAGAATGTGCCAACGCAAGAAAAGTGCCACCAAAGAATGTGCCAACGCAAGAAAAGTGACCTGAACTTGCTTCAAAAGATACTTGAGAACAAACTATGTAGCAGATAGAATAGCGTACCTCAGAGCCTGTGCCAAACAAAAAAGAACTTTTAAAAAAGCAAAGAGAGCATCTTGGAAGAAATATATATCTAATATTAATACCAAAACTCCTTCAAAGGAAATATGGGACAAGATTAGAAAACTTCAAGGTAAATTCGTCCCCAGCTGAAGAATAGACCAAAACGTCTTAAAGTGCCCTCTCAGCCTAAGCAACAGCAACAGCTTCCCATGGCCACGGTGTCCCAGACGGTGGCACAATCGCCCACCACTTTCCAACTGGTGCCCCAAACACTGGCGACTCAGTCACCAGTGTTCACCCCCAGTGTTTGAAAGGCAGTCTACGACCTTTCGGCCGAAGTCTCGAGGATCCTTTCAAGGTTCCTCCAGACGCCCCTCCAGAGGTAGGGTCAACAAGGGTGGACGTGACCAAGGAGGTAAATCCTCCACCCAGCACTCAAAGTGAGATGCTACTGGTAGGAGGGAGAGACTTCTTCTTCCGGGATCGTTGGACCTTCGATCCCTGGGCCCACAGCCTAATCAAGAACAGACCAGGGTGGAATTGGAGCTCAACTCTACCAACCTTCCCTCAATTCTTCCAACACTCAACCCCCATATTGGAAGAATATGTTCAGGAACTCTTGAACAAAAGAGTTATATGGAAGGCGAAGTCTATCGGATTCCAAGGAAGGCTATTTTGTGTTCCGAAGAAGGACTCAGAAAAGCTCAGAGTAATTCTGGACTTGTCACTACTCATCAACAAGTTCATAATGAACTACAAGTTTAAAATGCTGACTCTTCAACACATCAGGACCCTGTTGCCCAAATGGGCATACACAGTCTCCATAGACATGACGGATTCGTACTGGCACGTTCCGATCAGCCGTCAAGTTTCCCCCTACCTGGGATTCAAACTACAAAGAAGACAGTATGTCTTCAGAGCCATGCCCTTCGGACTGAACATAGTTCCAAGGGTATTCACCAAGCTTGCGAATGCAGTCATTCATCAACTACGCCTAAAGGGAATCCAGGTGGTAGCCTACCTGGACGACTGGCTGGTGTGGGCAGCATCCGAAGGAGAGTGCAGGCAAGCCTCCAAGGAAGTGATCCAGTTCCTGGAACACTTGGGATTCAAGATCAACTTGGAAAAATCTAGACTGTCTCTTCAGTGGCTGGGCGTCCACTGGAACTTGTAGTCACACTGCCTTTCCATTCCATCAAAGAAAAGGAAAGAGATAGCATGATCTGTCAGAAGCCGCCTTCGGTCTGCAAGGATATCAGGAAGGCAACAGGAGAGTGTGTTGGGGTCTCTCCAGTTCGCCTCAGTGACAGATCCAGTATTGAGAGCACAATTAAAAGATGCATCAGGGGTCTGGAGAAAATACGCATCAAACGCTCTAAAAGATCTACCAAGACCAATACCAAATCGTCTGCGATCCCTACTCAAGCCATGGTCGGAGGCCAAAAACCTAAAGAACAAGGTTCCCTTACAAACACCTCCACCGTCAGTCACCGTTCACATGGGTGCCTCGAAAGAAGGGTGGGGAGATCACTCTCATCATCGGAAAGTCCAAGGAACCTGGTCTCCCCTCTTCAAAACCTTCCACATCAATTTTCTGGAAGCCATGGCAGTTTTTCTTTCCCTAAAGAAACTGAAACTCCGCTGCTCAATCCACATCAGTCTGGTTCTAGACAGCAAAGTCATAATGAGATGCCTAAACCGACAGGGCTCGAGATCGCCTCGCATAAATCAAGTGATACTAGCCATCCTCCGCCTAGCAGAGAAGAAGAGATGGCACTTATCAGCAGTCCATCTTCAAGGGTTCTGCAATGTGACAGCGGACGCTCTATCCAGGACCAAACCGATAGTCAGAATGGTCCCTAGACGCAAGATCGCTCTCCTTCATATTACGCAAAGTCCCAGGACTGCAGATAGACCTCTTCGCAATGAGCGACAAGAAGAAGCTACCCCGGTACGTAGCCCTGTACGAGGATCCTCTAGCGGAAGCAATGGATGCAATGTCTATATATTGGAACAGATGGTCCAAGATCTACCTATTCCCTCCAATCAACCTTCTGCTGAAAGTCCATCTTAATGAGAGAATGCCTTGATGAAGTCATTGAGCTTCAGCACGGCATTTCATTCCCGTGCTGAAACTTGGTGACGGGCAAGAGGGCTCTCGAACTTGGGGAAATTGCTCCCCCAGTTCGAATCTAAATTTCTCTCTTTCACCTCTTTCTTTTTCTCAATATTACTTCGACCTTATCCTAATTTCATAAACTTTCTTTCGTCTTGCTTTCCAAACTCTGAGAAAAATTTCCCTCATTATGTGTGTATATATTATGTACATATATATTTATTATTTTTTTGTTTTTTTTTTCTCCTATGTCTTGGATGTTTTTACATCCATTGTAGCCCCGGCGGGGATGTTTGTACATCCTTCATTGCTGCCTGCTTTGATGAGTGAGAGGAGGTATCACGGTTGGGAGGTGTTTGCATTCAAAGCTATATGTGAGAGTATTGGATGATTTCAGCCATCCCGAAGATGGTTTGGACCTTTTTGACGGAACTATTCTCAAGTGTTGGGTCTTCGGAATCCAGGGGGATCCAATGCTTGGGGTAGGACTCTCGGCTTTTGGCCTGAAGCCCGTCATTATAGATATGGGGAGGATGATTCCATAATTTCTTGGTCTCACTCCTAACAGGCGGGTTCAGCTTACACCTGTGCCTCTATATCTGTTTTGATGCTATCCTTCGGGTAGGGTATGGAGTGGACCATCTGGGAAGTATACTCTCATTGTGCCGATAGTGGAGAGTGCAAATTTCCTTTCCGACGTGTGATGGCCTAACATTCTCGAGCAGGTACATCAAACTAACCCTTTTCTCTCTCTTTCGTCTAATGGATTCTTTAAGGAACGAACCCCCATCCCCTGGATACTCTGACTCTCCCCCGGCACTGTTGACGACCTCTGCTAATGTGATAAGGGAAAGCTCTGTTGATGACCTCGGAACGGGAAAGGACCATTCTACTGATATTTCTAAATCGAGTAATTTGGGTAACACAAGGAAACTTTGAATCCTTCATGTTACACAAATTTCAATAGAGACAAATTATGATGATCTATGTAAACCATTTGAATGCTATGGATGCATAAAAGAAATAAGGATGAAACTTGAAGCTGAAACTTGGGATTCATGGATATCTTATAGTAGTTATGATGAAGCATTTAGTGCAATAAGTAACTTGAATAATATTAAAATTAATAACTTGAATGTTGCGGCTGCTCTCTGCGATAAGGTACCAAAAGATTTGGATGTGTACAGGCCTGCCGATTGGTTGGAAAAAGACGCAGATTTAGTTATGCCCTCCCAGAGAAATCCAAAACCACCGATGTGGCTTATAGCTGAATCAAAGGGGGTTACAGGGAATTATTTTAAAATATGCAAATTGATTCAGAAAAAAGTAGGAACTATTGCACCAGGTGATATATCTCGTTTCGGAAAAAATAGTTTCCTTATCCATGCCAAATCCAGTACACAGTCGGTAATATTGTCCAATATGAAAATAAGTAATGATGACATTAAGTTAGATGTCAAACCCCACCTAAATTTTAGCTATGGAAGGGACGTAGTTTTTAACAGAGATCTATATGATTTTACAGAGGAGGAGATACTGGCCATGTGTCCATTAAATGTATGGAAAGTTCAATAAGTCCCAGGTACATCAATGATGATCCTTACGTTCCAGGATGCTGATGTACCTTTTCATATTATTATCGAGAACGAAAGGATTAAAGTAAGACCCTTCAAGCAGAAGCCATTGCAATGCTGTAATTGTTTTGAATTTGGGCACCCGTCCAAAGTTTGCAAAAATGAGAAGATGTGTGGTATTTGATCCAAATCTTACCATGGAGAGAGTACACTTGGAGCCAGGTGTTTAAATTCCAGCTCGAATCGCAAATCCACAGACAAGAGCTGCGAGCTATATAAGTTGGAGGAAGCTGCCCTCTACAAATCAAACTTAGAACATATAAGTGTGACCCATGCCAAAAGACTATTAAATAAATCAAATACATATGCTAAGGCATTAAAATCAAACCAACCTAGGGCTGCCAATAGCTCAAAAAAAAGTATACTATGACAAAATGTCAAATAACGAGGTAACCATATTACCTCCTGAGGCTTTACCACGGTGTATTAACACTAGGTCATTGCCCATTGCTGTACAGCTTTCAGCCGCCATTACAAGAAATAATACAACCCTCTCTCAGGCCATGTCCTTGCCTGATCTGATGGAGGTTCCACTTAAGACTAACTTACCTGATGCACCTGTTGTGGGAAAGGTGCAAAAACCTCGAATCCCATCATCTATTAATCGTAAAAGAGAGAGTCCTCCATCTCTCTCTCCACCCTCCATTAGAAACGTTAAGGTTATGACATCAAATAAATTTGATGTTTTGTCTGTTGATGTTTCTAATGAACCAGAAGATGAACTGAATAAATCAGAAATTCAAGTTGAGGTCCACCATCCACCTCAACAAATAGATAAAAAGAATACAAAGAAAAACACAAATGTAAAACCCAACATAACAAGACCACCTCTGAAGAAACCTACTGGTAATAATGTTAAATTAAAAACTTCTAATGGGAAGGCCTCATCCAAGATGTCTTCCAGAAATAATCCATAGTTTTCTCCTCCATTTTGCAATGGAACTGTCAGGGTTTGAGGGCGAAATATGAAGAACTTAAGCTCCTAATTCAGGAGCATTCCCCCATAATTGTATGTCTACAGGAAAGTATGCTTGATTCTAACACTCCTAGTCCTCGAGAGTATGTTAGCTATAGAACACCATATAATCAACAAGCAGGGAGCCATGGCGGAAGTCTCATGTACATTCGTCGAGATGTTCCCCAAATACCCATGTCTATATGTACAACCCTGCAGGCAGTTGTTGTACAAATTGATATAGGGAGAAAATATACTATATGCTCTCTGTACTTCCCTCCAAATGATTATACTGTATTTTATATGATGATTTAGCAGAAGTCATTCAACAACTCCCTCAACCTTTTCTCTTACTGGGAGATGTGAATGGTAGACATCCTTTATGGGGTGATGTTTTGGCCAACACAAGGGGCAATATTATCTCATCAATTGTGGAGAATGAGGATGTGGGGCTCCTTAATACAGGAGAGCCCACACACTTCCATGTTCAGACAGGTACTTTGTCATGCATTAACCTTTCAATTGCAAGCTCTAACTGCCTTCTTAATTTTGATTGGAGGACATTAGATGATTGGCATACTAGTGATCATGCACCTATCATTATAAACACCAACAAGGGTCCGCCTTTGCAAAGATCGTCACGTTGGAATCTAGACAAGGCAGACTGGGTTAAATTTTCTGAGCTAAGTGAAATCGAAGGGAGAGCAGAACAGTTTGAAAGTATTGATGATGCCATAGACCTACTGAATGGAACTCTTCATACAGCAGGAATCAATTCCATTCCCAAAACCACAAGACTATTCAAAAGACGACCAGTCCCGTGATGGTCTTCAGAATTAACAGCCTTGCACAGAGCCACCAGAAAATCTCTGACTAGATTGCGTAGGCGCCGTACTGATGAAAATTTGATATCATACAAAAAATGTAGAGCACAGTTTCGTCGTGCCATGAAAGAAGCTAGAAGCCAATCTTGGGTGGCTTTTGTTTCCTCCATTAATAGTAGAACACCACCATCTGTACGGAGGAAAATAAAAAAAATTGCAGGCAAATTTACCCCGAACCCACCACCAGTGTTGAAAGTGAATAGTCAGTTTGTTACTGAAGGAAATGAAGTTAGTAATGCCCTGGCTGACCATTTTTCAAATGTATCGTGCAAAAGTGTAGCAGCTCCTGGTCACCAGTACAGGAGCATTGAAGAAAAGAAAATTTTAAATTTTGCAACAGGAAAGGAAGAATCGTAAAATTCTCCTGTTACTGAAAGAGAACTTGATTCCGCACTCGCTACTTGCAACGATACAGCTCCTGGACCCGATGGAATTCCATATGCAATGGTTAAACATGTACATTTTAATACAAAGTTATTTATTTTAAGTATTATTAATAGAATATGGCATGATCATAGTTACCCAAGTGTTTGGGAACTAGCCATTATTTTAACCTTTTTAAAACCTGGTAAGGACAAGTTTTTAGCAGCAAGCTATCGACCTATTGCATTGACTTCGTGTTTATGTAAAATCATGGAGAAGATGGTCAATGCAAGGCTGATGTGGTACCTTGAAAATAAGGGTATTTTATCACCGATTCAATGTGGATTCAGAAAAATGCACTCAACAACTGATGTGTTAATATGACTTGAGTCTTCTATTTGTGAAGCCTTTGCTTCCAAACAGCACCATGTGACAGTATTTTTTGACCTTGAGAAGGCATATGATACCACATGGAGATATGGTATACTTAAAACCATTCATGAATTGGGATTGATAGGAGAGCTGCCACTATTTATTCAGGCATTTCTTTCACGTAGAGTTTTTCAAGTGAGAGTGGGGGAAACTCTATCAGAGAGTAAGTGCCTGGAAGAAGGAGTTCCTCAGGGTAGTGTGCTGAGTGTAACCCTTTTTGCACTAGCAATTAATGGGATATCCTCAGCCATTCCCCAGGATGTTCTCTCAACATTATTTGTGGATGATCTCTCAATATCATTTGCTGGCACTAGAATGGCAATGGTTGAGAGAAAAATCCAACTCTCTATTGATAAAATTATCCAGTGGGCTGACATGAATGGATTTAAGTTCTCGACAAGTAAAACTACCATTGTCAATTTTTGTCGTATCCGGGGAGTACATCCAGACCCGGATATATACATTAAAGGTCAACGGATACCATGTGCAAGAGAAGCTAAATTTTTAGGTTTGATATTTGATTGTAGGCTTACATGGGTTTCTCACTTAAAAGCGTTAAAAGCTAAATGTTTTGAAGCTCTGAATATTTTAAAAGTATTGTCCCATACATCATGGGGGGCAGACTGCAATACTATTTTAAAATTATACAAGGCCTTGATTTTTTCCAAAATTAGTTATGGTTGTGAAATATATTCTTCAGCCACCCCAAGCCGGTTAAAAATATTAGACTCGATACATCATGCAGGTATTGGATTGTCTACTGGAGCTTTTAAAACCTCGCCTATCCCAAGTCTCCTTGTTGATGCTGGAGAGTTACCTCTAGACCTTTACCGAATGTCTTCCATTATTCGGTATTGGTTTAGAACGCAAAGACTCCCTAACTCTCTAGCCTTTCAGACTGCAAGCCTTGCAAGACACGCATCTTACTTTGAGTTGCACCCAAAATCTCCTCAACCTTATGGCTTTCGGGTGAAGCGATTATTAAATAGTCTGGATATAATGAGAAATAAGGTACTTCCATTCAAGGTATCATCAACGCCTCCATGGAAGTTACCAGAGATATCTTTTTGTAAATATTTTATTGGAGGTAAGAAGAATATGTCAGACGTAGAAGCCAGGTCTCTTTTTAATGAACATGTTAAAGAACATAGAGGATCAACTTTTATCTATACTGATGGCTCCAAATCTGATGCTGGCGTTGGATTTGGAGTACATAGTAATGGTTTTAATTGTAGAGGTGCACTTCCTTTGACCGCTTCCATATTTACTGCAACAAAGTTACCCAGTTCCTAGAACACCTGGGATTCAAGATGAACGCGAAGAAATCTCGCCTCTCTCCAGCTCAGAAGTTCCAATGGTTAGGAATCCAGTGGAACCTTCAGTCACACCGCCTTTCCATTCCCCAGAAGAAAAGGAAGGAAATAGCAGGGTCTGTCAAGCGATTGCTGAAATCCAAACGGATCTCAAGACGTTAGCAGGAACGAGTTCTAGGCTCTCTACAGTTCGCCTTGGTGACAAACCCAGTGCTACGTGCACAGCTAAAGGATGCCGCGGGAGTCTGGAGACGTTCCGCATCCATCGCTCGAAGAGACCTCAAGAGACGGCTCCCAAACAGACTTCGGCTGCTCCTAAAGCCGTGGTCGGAAGCAAAGGCCCTGAAAAGGTCCATCCCTCTTCAACACCCACCTCCATCACTCAACATCCACACGGACGCTTCGCTGGAGGGTTGGGGAGGTCACTCCCACCAAAAATAGGCTCAAGGCACATGGTCTCCCCTATTCAAGACGTTTCACATCAACATCTTGGAGGCCATGGCGGTCCTTCTAACGCTGAAGAACTCTCCCCGCCTCCCTCGATCCATATTCGTCTATCCCTAGACAACTTGGTGGTAGTTTGATGTCTCAATCGCCAAGGCTCAAGATCGCCCCAGATAATCAGGTGCTTCTGACAATCTTCCGTCTGGCAGAGAAGAAGAAATGGCACCTGTCTGCAGTTCACCTACAAGGATCCCGCAACGTGACGGCGGACGCTCTATCCCGGACAAGTCCGATAGAGTCGGAATGGTCTCTAGACGCAAGATCATTCTCCTTCATCTCTCACCAAGTCCCAGAACTTCAGACCGATCTCTTCGCAACGAGCGACAATAATCAACTTCCTCGATATGTAGCCCCGTCCGAGGACCCCAAGGCAGAGGCAGTGGACGCCATGTCACTGGACTGGAACAGATGGTCCAAGATCTACCTGTTCCCTCCCACCAACCTTCTGCTGAAAGTCCTCTCCAAGCTGAGAACCTTCAAAGGGACAGCGGCCCTAGTGGCTCCCAAGTGGCCCCGGAGCAATTGGTACCCCCTGGTCCTAGAGCTGCAGCCCACGCTGATCCCTCTCCCGGGCCCAGTACTCTCCCAGCAAGTACAGAAGTCGACTGTCTTCGCTTCATCATCGAAAATCAAGGACTTTCATCTCATGATTTTCTCTCCCTAGCTGCGAAGAAAAGGGTTGGGATCTTAAAGAAAAGTCTAGACTTCCTCGAGGAATACAAGACCGAATCCACACGACGGCAATACGAATCATCCTGGAGAAAATGGGTCTCATTCGTCAAGGCAAAAATCCTACGGAAATCACCATTGATTTTTGCATGTCCTTCTTTATTCACCTTCACGGACAGGGCTTGGCAGCCAACACGATTTCTACTTGCAAATCGGCCTTGACTAGACCACTAATGTATGCCTCCAACTTGGACAATGATTCGTGGCCTCTCAAGGATCTGACTCAGAAAGTTATCTTTCTCTTTGCTCTTGCTTCAGGAGCCCCAGTCAGCGAAATAGTGGCATTATCAAGGGACGAGGGCCACATCCTGTTTACAGATTCAGGTGACCTTACCCTCTTCCCGGATCCGACGTTTCTTGCCAAAAACGAATTATCCACCAAAAGATGGGGCCCTTGGAGAATATGCCCCCTGAAAGAAGATGCCTCTCTATGTCCAGTAGAGAGCCTCAAGGTCTATCTTCATAGAACTTCGGACTTTGGTGGAGGCCAACTCTTTAAAGGAGAAACTTCGGACAGCGACCTGTCACTGTAACAACTAAGAGCGAAAATCACCTACTTCATTCGCAGAGCGGATCCTGACAGTTCACCCGCCGGTCACGATCCTAGAAAAGTTGCATCGTCTCTGAATTTCTTTCAGAGTATGGATTTCGAAAGTCTTAAGAGTTTCACAGGCTGGAAATCCTCGCGTGTTTTCTTCAAACATTATGCGAAACAAGTGCACGAAGTCAAACATTTGTGGTAGCCGCAGGTAGTGTTATGAAACCTGCACCTAACTCTGCATAGAACAGCGAGTTACTTGGGACTCTAACTCCTCGGGTGCCTATGTTGACCCTCGCGTGATACGTAGTGCTTTTAAAAAACACTTAGTGCTTTTTCATAGACTGTTCTTCTCCCAGGTGAAATGTCATAGTCGTCACATGAGTGCCGCATGCCTAGAGCATGGTGTGTTTTATTTTAATAGACTGACGTTCCTTTGGAACGAGTGCCTACTAATAGTTTGAAATTCCATTTCAGATTCAAGAGCAAGTCTTTCATGACTATGTACATTATAATTTATTGTAAATAACCTTTACAATTTTATTGCATTTCCTTAACATGTTCTGCAATGGTGAGATAAAATTTCTATTTTATTACTTGTGCGTCTCAATCCGCTCCTACTTATACTATGAAATACATGACTGTCATAGTTTTATTATCCCCTTCCTCTTATGTCGATGAAGATGACTAAGGGTTCAACCCTTATCATATACTCACTTCTGCAATGTAATATTCCTACTCGAATACTTACTTACATCATACCTTAGAGACCAGACGACTCTATTCACATACAGTGCCTAACCACCACTTGTCTGCCTTTGTGAATGTTCCTATATGAATGCCAATCATTCAGTCTTGTCTCCGAGTTCTTCATGTTCTCCCAGCAAGGTGAGTAGCCCTTCGATGACCACTTTGATCTTCGGCATGGTCCGTTGGGACTTCGCTGCCAGGGGGGGGGCAGGAAGTTTCTTCCCATCGGTTCTCTTATTGAGGTTACTATGCTTATCCTGTCAAAGCCCTAGGCACTTCCACTACAAGGGGAAAATCTACCACGATACATTGATTCTCTGGTACTCTTCCATCAGGACGCCATGGCTTGAGCCCAAAAAACGGATTTTGAGCGAAGCGAAAAATCTATTTTTGGGTGAGATAGCCATGGCGTCCTGATGGACCCTCCCTGCTACTTCGTTCAGTTTGTCAGGTCCCACCCTGCGCTGCTGTATCATGGTGATCGGCAAGCAACTGACTTCAGGATGAGGACGGACGTGGCGTCATCTAGCGGTGGCGCCCGTTTGTTTACGTCTCGAGTACCAAAAGTAGCCACGGAAGGGATTAGCTGTGGAACAGCTCCCCAGCTATTCTTTGTCCCTCCATATCGAAGTGTTAACTCTGTATGAGGTGCAGATAGCTATGTGGCGCGTTAATACATGCGTCCCCTGTTGATATACGATGTCTTAAAGGGAAACCTTTAGGATACTCGCTCCAGAAGTTAGAATTCTGTGATAACCTGTGGTTAAATTCTCTGGGAATATCTTAGTAGTTATATATCCAAGGAAGCTACCAAAAAGGAACCTTCCATCAGGACGCCATGGCTATCTCACCCAAAAATAGATTTTTCGCTTCGCTCAAAATCCGTTATATATAAATATACAGTATATATATATATATATATATATATATATATATATATATATATATATATATATATATTGCACATCTGTATTTATTTGTGAAATTCATTTCATTAAAGTTTTCTTATAAATTCTCATCCTTGTCCATTTCAATCACTGTGACATTTTGTTTTGACCTGCAAGTTGTTATCAATAATCATACAGTTTGGTAATCTTAAAATATATCTAAAACCCCATTTCTTTCATTTGCACAGATGTCATCTACATATGGAAAATTAAGGAAGCAGACGCTTCTACCATGGGAATTGGAAACGTTAGGATTTCCACGAGTACATCCGGAGGATGACTCAAAGGCCTTACTATTAGGGACTAGCAAACCACCCAAAGATGCCTCTACAAGATCCAGAATCTGCCGACGATGCCGTCTCAAATTTGAAGTTGATGAAGAGGGAAAGATAAAAGAAGAAGTTTGTATGTTCCACCCTTACCGTCTATTCAGAAGGAAATATGGATGCTGTGGACTTGGCGAAGGTGAACTCCCTTGCAGAAAATCCCCGAAGCACGTCCATGATTATGTCAACATAGAGGAGATGACGGGCTTCACAATGACGAAAAAGCATCTCTACTCCCAAAAAGGGATCCGTGCCCTCAGTTGTAGCTGGGTCTACACTGAGAATGGCACGGAAATTGCTTCTATTTCCATAATAAACGAATTATTGGAAGTAGTTTTTGAGACAAAAGTAAGGACGGAAGGGGCTATTTTAGACTATCACCGAGAGGTGACGGCATTGTCGGAAACAGATTTTCTAGGGGACAAAATTCCGACAATTGAAAAAGTACGAATAAATGTAAAATCTCTTATCAACAAAGATTTAATAGTCGTCGGCTATTGCCTACAGAAAGACTTGATAGCCCTACGTCTAATTCATGACAATGTGGTAGAAATCACTGCTTTATACCCACGTAAGAAGGGAGAAATTAGTAAAAGTTCCTTGTACCACCTGCGAAAGAATTTTTTGACGTTAGAAAACATTTCAGCGCCTTTAAAATCACGGGAAAATGCGATAACCATCCTAAAGTTAGCCATGCATAAGGCATAAATTCTAAATGGGGTAATTACTTCGGCGTAGCTGAATAACGAGCCATAAAAGTTTTAATGAGGGTTTACTACCCCGCCGCTAGTTAGCGAGGGGTAGGGAGGGGTAGCTAGCTACCCCCCCCCTCACACACACCGGTGAATGCCCCACTTTACTTTTGGCTCGGAAAGAGAACAGACCTGTCTGCGCTCTCCCTCGCTTTGACTGCCATATTAATCTGTTTTTGCTTTCTCTTTTCAGTGTGCTTGAAGTTGGCCTCTACTACAATGCGTACTTGCCCTGGACTTCCTGGCCGCCCTTGTGGGACCTTTATGTCGGCGGTCGACACCGATCCCCCCACCTTATGTCCTCTCTGTAGGGGCCAGCGGTGTGATAGTGATAATGTATTTATTGAATGTAGGGAGTGATCTACCTCCCAGTTGGAGAGGTTTGCCCGGCGCCGGAAGAAGGCGGCCAAAAGGGATCTTTCTCCTTCAGAGGCTTCTCTGAAGAGAGAAAATTCCAGGACTTCTTCTTTCGTTGCCCTTTCCTCCTCCGAAGCTCCCCCTCGAGCGGTCTCTTCCGAGAGGCCGGCGAGTGGTAGCGTAGAATGCTTTGCTGTTGACCGATCCCGGGGTGCGGGAGAGGTAGTTGCCTCCCATAGCGAGGCGGCTGCCCCTCCTCCCTCTGCAGTGAAAGGCTATCGCTCGGCCTTAAGTCTTGCCTTCAGGAGTAAAGGAATGGACATTTCTTCCTCGCTGGAACTTTCCCTTCTCATACGGAGTTATGAACTTACCTGCCCTCAGTCGGAAGTGAGACCACCTCCATGGAACGTGGTTTGAGTCCTCAGGTCTCTGAAGAGACCTCCCTACGAACCATTACGCCAGGCTTCTGATCGCCACTTTACCTAGAAGATTGTTTTCCTGCTAGCTTTGGCCTCGGCCAAGCGAGTCAGTGAGCTACAGGGTCTCTCATACGACGTCGCCCATTCAAGGGGATGGGGGGAGGTAACTTTCAGCTTCGTCCCTGAGTTTGTTGCCAAGACTCGGAACCCGGGAGTGCCGGACCCAAGGTTCGACTCCTTCCGGGTTTCGAGTCTCCGTTCTGTAACAGATGACCCAGACCATCTCCTACTGTGCCTAGTTAGGAGTCTGAGGTTGTATCTTAAAAGAACAGCTGCAGTTCGTCCCCAGGTGCAAGCCTTGTTCGTGAGCACCGGGGAGACGAAGAGGATGGTCACCAGGAATACCATCTCTGCCTGGATTCGCAAGGTGATACATCTGGCCTTGAATCCTGACCCTCCTCCGTCACGTTGCCCTAAAGCGCATGATGTCAGGGGCGTAGCTACGTCCCTGGCCTTCAAGAAGAACTTTTCAGTGACGCAGGTCCTTCAAGCTGGGGTGTGGAAGCGTCGGACCACCTTCACGGCCCACTACCTGCAAGACGTGACACACAGGAGGCTCGATACGTTCTTTATCGGCCTTGTGGTGGCTGCACAACAGCTGGTCTAACTTCAGGCTCCTTATTGGACAAGTAGCAGAAGGTTGAGGGCATTGTTACCCAGTTTTAGTCTGCGTGAAGGAAAAGATCTGCCTGGCCATTATTCTTTTCTTCATCCTCTCCTCTCCCTTGGAGAAAGCAGCATCCTGGGTTTCTTGCACAGCTGACCTCAAACCTCTGCAGGTAAGCCATGCTCCCTTGTGTTCCTAGTATTAAGATGTAATACTGTCATGTCCTCATACCCTGACAAGGTGGTATTGGGAGAGTCCTAGCCTAGATTTCCATCTGAAGAACTCCAGGTCAACTTTCTAGGACAAGTCACTTCTCACCTTCACACACAGCTTACGTAGGCCACAGCAGTTTCACAGCAGCCAGCGAGGAGCAGGGACCCCTTACTTCTTGAGTACCTACACACTCGAATTTGGGGTCCCCGGGCAAGCCAAAGCCAGTATGGCAGGGGACTTACCTCCCTTCCTAAGGGTTAAGTCACCCCATGTAAATAGCATGGTTTGTATTTGTTACGGAACAAATGACAAATTCGTAGATAATTTGTATTTTTCCTAACTATACAAACCTTAGCTATTTACATATATGTGCCCGCCAGCCCTGTCCCCCGGGATAAGTCCTACCTCTAAGCAAAGTGAAGCATTCACCGGTGTGTGTGAGGGGGGGGGGGGTTAGCTAGCTACCCCTCCCCTACCCCCCGCTAACTAGCGGCGGGGTAGTAAACTCTCATTAAAACTTTTATGGCTCGTCATTCAGCTACGCCGAAGTAATTACCCCATGTAAATAGCTAAGGTTTGTTTAAGCTATATTGCAGTGCCGGTAACTAAAATTCCATTCAGCACCAATGTGCAACTGAAAGTTCATGGTCTTGTGATTTTCTTAACTGATGTAATATTTAATTTAATTTAATTTGGAGAACAGCACAAATTTCAGATATGAATACAGTATAGTAATATCTAGTTCTTTTGCCATTTTTTTTTTCCAAATAAATCTTAATCTCCAAGTACCTCAACTATATTTTTCCACATTGTAATTTAATCTTGGAAAAAAATAGTTGCGACTCATTTTATGTGTTTCTGCAAATTTTTGTTAATATCAATATTTTCATCTCTTCCTTAATTATAAAGAAAAAAAAATTCTTTCTTGCCAAAATTTATAAAATCTCTGAGATGATAATGTTATCAGTATTCTGTTAAGTTTAATATAATCATGCAAAAATAAATAACATGCTGATGTCCAATACTTTTGTTTATTTCTTTATTTTTTTTTATTTTGTAATGCATGACAACCTTTACATTTAAAAGTTGCCACAAACCTGGCATATTTAATGAAACAAGTCTCTTTGTAATCAAACTTTTATGTGTTTCTGCAAATTTTTGTTAATATCAATATTTTCATCTCTTCCTTAATTATAAAGAAAAAAAATTCTTTCTTGCCAAAATTTATAAAATCTCTGAGATGACAATGTTATCAGTATTCTGTTAAGTTTAATATAATCATGCAAAAATAAATAACATGCTGATGTTCAATACTTTTGTTTATTTCTTTATTTTTTTTTTATTTTGTAATGCATGACAACCTTTACATTTAAAAGTTGCCACAAACCTGGCATATTTAATGAAACAAGTCTCTTTGTAATCAAAATAAACATTTGAATAAAAGGATGCAATTCTCTCCTTAGTATTTCTTTGGATGCCTACTATTTCACTGATGCTTTGCCCAATTTCCCAAATGTTAAAATTGTACAAACTGATAAATTTTAGAATTGGAGCCAGTAGAATATTGATTCATTGATTGATTTGAAGTTCTCTGGCATCCTAACATCGAAGATCATTGTCACAAATATTTATTACAAATAAAGATTTAAAGAATATTCAATTAAAACCAGTAAAGTAAATTTGCTATATTAGTTAAATAGCATTAAGAA
>NC_090762.1:15123129-15128129 GCF_036898095.1 Palaemon carinicauda | reverse complement strand
CCTACAGGACGTCCTACACACAAGATAGGGCTATGAAATAAATTAGGAGATAGGGAATAAACAAGTGATAATAATAAAGGAAAAAAGATGAATAATAATAGTTTTCCTCTACAATCACCTCGATCTCTGCTACTGAACTTCAGTAACAAACTGAAAAGCTGAATGAGAAAAAAAAGAGTAATTTTAAAGTATATATAAAAATGATCTTCAAAGCTTGGTGATTTTTCGTCCTATGATATAAATACAGTAAGTTAAATGACAGGCTTTTGAACAGTGTCCAGATATTCATTATATATATATATATATATATATATATATATATATATATATATATATATATATATATATAATAATATATATATATATATATTATTTTATTTATATATATATATGTGTGTGTGTGTATATATGTGTATATATAAATATATATATATAATATATATATATATATATATATATATATATATACATATATATATAACATATATATATATATATATATATATATATATATATATATAATATATATATATATATATGAAAATAAAGACTTTTTATTAATGTTCCCTTCTCATGACTGTGCAGTGATTATTTATACTCGCTCTCATCCTCTAAGCAAAGATAATGTTACTATCTTGATGTATATCGTCAATCTAAATGTATTCATATCAATAAATTACTTGTTAACTCTACGATACAAAAGTGTTTGATCCTGACAAATTATTAAATGAAAAATTACTTCAATACTCTTCGTAATTATTGTAGGCCCATTAAATTTTGAAGAGAGACATCATAAACTCAATACAAACCGAAGTGAAATATATCTGAATGATTAAATGTTAATAGGAATTAACCGGAAAATATTTTATTATACGTTGAACAAGAGTAGGTGAGGCCCCACAGTAACAGGTTGCCAAAACTGATGATAGCAAGGTGTTATCCTACCCAATTTCAAAGTAGAAGGGAATAAAAGTAAAGATTGAGAACCTCATTATGATATTAATTTATTTAAGGCACAGATGATATAAACTTAATAACAATAATAAGAATAAGCTTAGAAGCTTTGCACCTATCTATAAAGAGACAGAGTGCCCGCAAACTTACTTTGCGGAAGTGAGCAATAAGGAACTAGGAACCAGCAGAGACCTGACTCTCTCTCTCTCTCTCTCTCTCTCTCTCTCTCTCTCTCTCTCCTCTCCCTCTCTCTCTCTCTCTCAAGGGTTCACCCCGCATGTATCACCCCAGTCTCACCCCGGTCTCACCCCTTCGATGCTCGTGAGCCAGTCCCTCTCCCGGGGATACCCGACCATGCACCCTCTCTGCCCTCGCAACCAAACCTGTTTCTTCCCTTTAAATTTGTTTCTTTTTCTTATTCTCTTACTCTATGGCGAGCGTTTGAAGTTAATGGATATTCCTAAAGAGCCTTTGCTTCTCTGTTTATTATTCTTCGATTTCCTTTCATGGATTTTCTCAAGCTAAAGATGTTTTCAGTCTCCTAAACTTAAAACATTTCGTCCACTTTTTCTCAATTTCCTCTTTGACTGTCTTCAGCTAAGGTCTAATGGTAGGCTTTACACCGTGACTACGTAATCCTCGTAAGGGAAATAATCTAACAGTTTCAAATATATACATAACATAAAAATATTAGCTACTTTAATGAATTTGGAAAATCATACTGACAGCGAAGCTTACCAAAGTCCCCTGACAGTGACATCCAAATCTTGGGGAACTATAGAAAGGATTTCCCAATACTCTCTCTCTCTCTCTCTCTCTCTCTCTCTCTCTCTCTCTCTCTCTCTCTCTCTCTCTCTCTCTCTCTCTCTCTCTCTCTCAATAAAGCCGTTTCTAGTCCACTGCATGGCAAAGGCCTCAGAAATGTCAGTTTATTCATATCCAGGGTTTTGTCAGCTGTCATCATCACGCTGGCTAGTGAAGATAGGTGATGGTGGAAAACTTTAGTTTGATCGCTCACAGCAAACCAACCTAGTATGGGTGAGCCTGAAAAGTACAGCTTTGCTGGTCATGGTGATACTCAAGCCCTTTCACCACGTTAATGTATCGCCACACACACACACACACACACACACACACACACACACACATTGACGCCATTCCAAACGATGTAAGAGGTCTCTAAGGTGGTTATACTTAATTCTAGAGGTGTATAATTAAGTTTGGAATTCATTTAATTTGCAGGATAAATTTTGAACAATATTATTATTATTATTATTATTACTTACTAAGCTACAACCCTAGTTGGAAAAGCAGTATGCTATAAGCCAGGGGCTCCAACAGGGAAAATAGCTCAGTGCGGAAAGGAAAAAAGGAAAATAAAATATTCTAAGAAGAGTAACAACAATAAATATCTCCTATATAAACTATAAAAACTTTAACAAAACAAGAGGAAGAGAAATAAGATAGGAGAGTGTGCTCGAGTGTACCCTCAAGCAAGAGAACTCTAACCCAAGACAGTGAAAGGCCATGGTACAGAGGCTATGGCACTACCCAAGACTAGAGAACAGTGGTTTGATTTTGGAGTGTCCTTCTCCTAGAAGAGCTGCTTACCATAGCTAAAGAGTCTCTTCTACCCCTTACCAAGAGGAAAGTGGCACTGAACAATTACAGTGCAGTAACCCCTTGGGTGATGAAGAATTGTTTGGTAATCTGTGTTGTCAGGTGTATGAGGATAGAGGAGAATAATGGAGGTTTAATCAAACCTTTGTTTTGGCTTACTTTAATGTAAAGAATGTCTGCAATAGGCGTAATAATGTTCATTATAATGATGTTTAATCAGATTCATATGCATCAGACATATCCGTATGCTTGAAAACTTTCAAAATAATAAAAAAGCCATTTATGAAAATGAGTGAATAGACAAATATGTGAAATTCCTAAAACAGGATTCGTATTAAAACGTAAGTCAACTTTTGCAGTGAATAAACACAGAGAGAGAGAGAGAGAGAGAGAGAGAGAGAGAGGAGAGAGAGAGAGAGAGAGAGAGAGAGAGAGAGAGAGAGAGAGAGAGAGAGAGATTAACCGTTTTTCACTGAAATCATGTCACGTATCCGGTTCGAATTATTAGAAGAGTTTTGAAGAATTTCGTGACCTTGACCCAGTTCCAAAAGAAGGGGGATGTGGAGAGAGAGAGAGAGAGAGAGAGAGAGAGAGAGAGAGAGAGAGAGAGAGAGAGAGAGAGAGAGAGAGAGAGAAAGCGTACATTACTTGTATGTAGCATGAATAAATGTAAAAGCATTGAAGTATACAAATCAAAATACTTCCAGAATAATATAAGGAAAATTAAAAGTTACCCATTTAGAAATGAAAGATCAAGCGAGCCACTGGCAGTGAGTGCCTGAAGGTGCCACATACTAACCAATAAGGGTCATCCAAGGCCCTCCCATTCTTTACTCAACCACTAGATTCTTGCTAACACCGCCCACGAGTAAGAGGAGGAGGAGTTTACAGAATTTGGAGGAGGGGTTTACAGAATTGGAGGAGGGGTTTACAGAATTGGAGGAGGGGTTTACAGAATTGGAGGAGGGATTTACAGAATTGGAGGAGGGGTTTACAGAATTGGAGGAGGGGTTTACAGAATTGGAGGAGGAGTTTACAGAATTTGGAGGAGGGGTCTTGCCTCCTACTGGTCGTAGTGCCAGTCCTAGCTATCACCTTGGCACTGCCTGGCTTGATATATGTCATACTGGCAACGCCTCCATTTCACAAAACATGGCCTAATGTGGAATGATCTTCCTAATCGGGTGGTTGAATCAGTAGAACTTCAAAAGTTCAAAGTTGGAGCAAATGCTTTTTTGTTGACCAGGCGGACATGAGTCTTTTATAGTTTATTTATGACATATTTGTTTTTGATGTTGTTAATAGTTTATATGTGACATGTCTGTTTTGACGTTGTTATTGTTTTTAGAATGATTTATTGTTAATTTGTTCTCTTCATTTATTTATTTCCTTATTTCCTTTCCTCACTGGGCTATTTTTCCCTGTTGGAGCCCCTGGGCTTATAGCATCTTGCTTTTCCAACTAGGGTTGTAGCTTGGATAGTAATAATAATAATGATAATAATAATATCTAGTTTTGCTTAGTGTGGAAGTGGTCTGAATCAGGTGATACAGACCTTAGTAGTGTCTCGCATAGAAAACGGATTCAGACTTGATTTATTAAGATTATTGGTCTCTTATTACACTTGCAAGAAGCATTGTATCTCGAGATCCCACAAGAAAAAGGAAGCTACACTTCGGTACCGATGAAGGAATACCAAAAATAAATAGATAAAAAAAACTATCAAACGAATAAAGTGCAGATCCCTTCTTATACTTGGGAAATTCCGATTTAAAATCGTTCAACTTGGTGAGAGTTACAACGAGTTCAACGAAGTATTTTAACTTTAAACAATACAGTCCTTTCATAATATTCTCATACATCCTTCCTACCTTAGTTCTCTATCCTTCCCTTATTCCACTTCTACTCCTCCTGCCTCTTCTGCCATCTCAACTTGTCCAGTTTATAATCCAGACACACACACACACACACACACACATATATATATATATATATATATATATATATATATATATATATATATATACTGTATATATATATATATATATATATATATATATATATATATATATATATATATATATTTATATGTGTATATATATTTATTTATATGTGTATATATTCATTTATATGTGCATATATAAATTTATATGTATTTTGATCATTGGAAATTATAACTTTAATTAACTAGATGTCTGGCATGCGCACAGGTAATATAGTGGAAGACAATATATGTAAAAGGTTTTAAATGTACGTAGTGATTACATATTTCATATCGGGTTTTAAAAGCTATATTGTCATGGATAATGTTGTGTACTAACTCGGGGTAGTAACGGGCAGTCGGAAGTGAACTCCCCCCCCCCCCCACCCACCCACCCCACCCCGCCCCGCCCTCACGGTAAGGTGGGCGGCCCACCCCATAGGTA